>NC_138534.1:41587296-41612296 GCF_964234715.1 Podarcis melisellensis | reverse complement strand
TTCCCACACCCTTTCCTTTTTCATGCCTAAGTAGGCTTATGCGTGAAATATATGGGTGATAATAAATTCACAAAATCTGACACTAAGGAACGAAGCACAGCTCATACAGAGAAATATCAGTGGGTCTGATTTACTTCAGATGAACTGAAAGATTAGGAATCTAAAACCAGCACCCATCGTTTCTATTGCTATGCAAGACAGAATAAAGTGGCGGGCTGGGAAGGGGAAGTGGTTGGCCATTGCACAGCTAACCAGGAGGTATGTTTTCCCGTTTCTTCTTTGTGTGAAACTTTCTAGCTCTTAGAAATATGCAGGCTTCCCTTATGCAGACCCCCTGCAACCTTAGTGCTCACAGCACCAAAAGGTGGTAGCATCGAACTGTTAGGTGTCACAGCCGAAAGTGAGGAAACTTTGCCATCATACAACTAACTTAAAGGAATGCTATTTTCATTCTTTCTGAAGCACATTCCAAAGAATCCTATGATGCCGCATATATATCTATATCTGGAAGGGACCGCAAAGGTCATCCAGCCCAGCCCACTGCAAGGCAGGAATATGCAGAACCACCACCCACCTTGGTTGTGCTGTCACTGTAGCCCTATGAAAGGGCACTTTCAAAGCACTTCAAACTGCAGCTGCAAATTGCGCCATGAAGCACACCTTCCCCTTTTCCTGACTTGGAGCAGAGGAGGTGCTGCTTATAGTCTCCCCAGGAGCATTTCAAGTCATGCCTGAAGGCTTCAGGGGGATTTGCACAACTGCTAAGAACATATAACACTATTTCTCAGTCTTCTTTCTGAAGCCCTTTTCCAAAGAATGATGATGGGATATAAACCTCTGGGAGGGAACAAAGGGTCACAGAACCAAACCCGCTGCATCGCAGGAACATGCAGGAGTCCCTTACAGGAAACAATCCTGCAACCTTGGTTGTGCAACAAATGTTCTCTTAAATGGCACAGCTCTCCTGCAGCTGCAAGTTCAGCCATGAAAGCAACATGGCCATCCACTATTCTGGTCTGTAAACAAAGGAAGTGCTGCTTACATCCTCCATGGTAACATTTCAACAATCAGGGGGAGACCCTGACAGCTAAGCCTAACCGCATGCCTCACCCTGAACCCATCCCTAACAATGACGCTAGACTTACTTCTGACCTTTGTCAAAGGTAAAGGGACATCTGACCATTAGGTCCAGTAGTGTGCACTCTGGGGTTGCACAGTGCACCTCACTTTGTTAACAGGACACATAAGAGGCTTCTGGTGAACCAGAGCGGCGCATAAACTTTCAAAATGCTAGGTTGGCAGGGGCAGGGACCGAGCAATGAGAGCTCACCCCTTTGCAGGGATTTAAAACGCCAACCTTATGAATGGAAAGTCCTAGACTTTGTGGTTTAACCCACAAGGCCACCCGCATCCCTATCTTCTGACATTTTACCCTCTAGTTAAAAACTACTTTCCATGACTGCCTGGCTAAAATTAGGAATTTCATTAGGGAAGCCATCTCATAAAGAGATTTCCCCCCCCCCAGCTGTAGCCTTAGCACATGGGCAAGTGTGCGTAGGAGGGCATCGCAAAACAAAACTGTATTCCTGACCCAGGGCTTAGGGGAATTAGGGTTGGGGAATAAAGACTATAAATTTTTTGGAAGCCTGTTTATTCTGACAGTCGTGTTGGTGAAGGAAACTGCAGTCTGATCCTGGTGCAAGCGCACTGCTTCAGGAAATAGGGGTCCCATCGCAATGCTCACCCCCTCAAACCCAGAGGATCCCAAGACAATTTGGCTCCTACCGTTCTCCGTATGGGCGCTCCTCTTCCAGGCAGGCGATGAAGGTGGGATGAAGGCGATGTCTGTCATGATTAGGGACAGAAGACAGATTAGGGGGGAGAAGGCAGAGCGTTCTCTTCCTCTCTTCCCTTCTGCCTGGAAGTGTGCACAGGGAAGCCCACTCAGTTCAGGAATCCTCATTCTCCCCCCCCCCCTCCATTTACTGTACATAAGTAGACTTGTGCCCAAAACATATGGGTGATAATAGATTGACAGAATCTGACATTAAAGAATGAAGCACAGAGCATTTATCAGTGGGTCCGATTTCTTTCAGATGAACTGAAAGAGTAGAAGTATAAAAGAGGCACACCGTTTGTACTGCATTTTTTATTCCACAAACTTCTGTTTCTTTCTGAAGCACATTCCCAAGAATCCTATGATGCTGCATATATATACCTAAATCTGGAAGGGACCCCAAAGGTCATCCAGCCCAGCCCACTCCAAGGCAGAAATATGCAGGAGAATATCCACCAGCCTTGGTTGTGCCGTCAGTGTTGTCCTATGAAAAGGCACTTTTCAGGCACTTTAAACTGCAGCTGCAAGTTGCGCCATGAAGCACCCCTTGCCATCCATCCCCTTTTCCTGACTGGGAGCGGAGGAGGTGCTGCTTACAGTGTCCCCAGGAGCATTTCAACAGTCAGGAGGAGGCCTGAAGCCTTCAGGGGGGGGGGGGGGAATTTTCCATCTGCTAAGAACATTTATGCCTCCAGAAAAGGAAACCACCATGTGCCTGCTCTAAGCGAACGCTCATAAGTGTGTAAAGTACTTATCTTTAGAACGCCTCTCAACATAACAAACTGCTGCAAATTTCCAAAACACATACATCCGTGCCAGTATTTCTCAATGTAAATGATTCAACTGGCTTTTTGGTTTTGGCGCCTGTTGCAGGGGCTCAGCCCACTTAGTCTCCTGCCATTGGGGCTCCCATCCTATATGCATAGCAGGTGAAAGTCTTAAATCTTTGCAGATTTAATTTTTAAGGGCTGACACGCACAAACACCCCCCAAAACAGCATTAAGAGATTAGTAAATGCTAAGGTTTCAATATCTGGAGAACATGGGAAAGTGCAATCTCCCTGACAATCTAGGAATAGAGACTGTTCTCTGAGAGGCTGCCAGGGTTACGGGTGTGAGGAGAGGAAGAGAGACTTTTCAAACAGCTGTTTGAGCTGAAATCCACCTTTGGAGAAGGCAGGCTGCACCTCTGGGAAGGACCAGGCCTTGTGGAAATGTGGGGACTGTGCAGTCTTACCAATATAGAGAGATAGCTAGGTATTTCCCGCCGTTCCCTTGGCTCCTTGCGGCTAAGAAGCTTTTCCAGTGGATGGAAGTGGACTTAGGCAGATGTAGCATTCAATATAAAGGAATAAAGCAGAGCCCATGCAGGCAACCCATCCTTTCCCACTGCTGCCTTGCCTCTTTTTCTTCTCTTTCCTTGCGCTGCTGCGCTGCTGGGCGAATCAGGTGTTTGGTTGAAGGAGCTGTTTGGGACTTGCCTCAAAAGATCCCCTTTCCCCCTCTCGCCCCACAAGGCAGCAGGAGGCCTCCAGCACTGGCATCTTTGGGGCATTTCAAAAGATTCCCTCCTCTCCCTCCCTCCGTCAGGCAAAACTTCCCCCTTCCTTCTCCTCCCCCTTTTTGGGAGCGGGAATTCAACAGGCCCCATAGAGACCTGAGAAATAACGGGGGGGGGGCAGATTTTTTTTCCACAAGAACTGAAATATGGTTCCGTGTAAAAGCAGGCACAGGATCCACCACGCTCAAATCAATGTGCAAAGAATAAGGTAGCTTACAGGAAGTAAGGCGACTTTCCCATCATTCAGGAACACTATTTCTCTTTCTTCTTTCTGAAGCCCTTTCAAACCTCTGGAAGGGACCCCAAGGGTCATCCAGTCCAACCCGCTGCATCACAGGAGTCCCTTATGGGGAACAATCCCGCAACCTTAGTGCCCTCTTAAATGGCACTTTAAAGGCTACTTCAGGGATCCCCACCTCTCCTGCAGCTGCAAGTTCAGCCATGAAGGCAACATGGCCATCCACTATTCTTGACTGGAAACAGAGGAAGTGCTGCTTACATCCTCCCTGGGAGCATTTCAACAGAGGGAGGCCCTGATCCTGATCCCTAACCCTAACCCCAAACCTCTCCCTAACCCAAACCCTAACAATGACCCAAACCCCTAGACTTACAAGAGCAGACTTACAACTTCTGACCTTTGTCAAAAGTAAAGTGACCCCTGACCATTAGGTCCAGTCATGGATGACTCTGGGGTTATGACCCTCATCTCGCATTACTGGCTGAGGGAGCTGGAATACAACTTCCGGGTCATGTGGCCAGAAGGACTAAGCCGCTTCTGGGAAACCAGAGCAGCGCACAGACGCCGTATACCTTCCCGCCAGAGCAGCACCTATTAATCTACTTACACTCTAACGTGCTTTCAAACTATGTTGGCAGGAGCAGAGACCCTACAATGGGAACACACCCCGTCATGGGGATTCAAACCACCGACCTTCTAATCAGCAAGTCCTAGGCTCTGTGGTTTAACCCACAGCTCTACCCGCATCCCATAACTTAAAGGAATGTTTCTTCTTTCTGAAGCACATTCCCAAAGAATCATATGATGGTGTATATGTCAACATCTGGAAGGGACCTCAAGGGTCATCCAGCCCAGCCCACTTCAAGGCAGGAATATGCAGAACATCCACCAGCCTTGGTTGTGATGTCAGTGTTGTCCTATGAAAGGGCACTTTTCAGGCACTTTAAACTGCAGCTGCAAGTTGCGCCATGAAGCGCCCCTTGCCATCCATCCCCTTTTCCTGACTGGGAGCGGAGGTGCTGCTTACAGTCTCCCCAGGAGCATTTCAACAGTCAGGAGGAGACCTGAAGCCTTTGGGGGGAGTGTACATCTGCTGAGAACATTTATACCTCCAGAAAAGGAAACAACCATGAGCCTGCTCTAAGGGAACGCTCACAAGTGTATCAAACTGCTGCAAATTTCCAAAACGCATACATCTGTGCCAGTGTTTGTCAATGTATACAACTCAACTGGCTTTTGGTTTTAGCCCCTGTTGCAGAGGCTCAGCCCACTTAGTCTCCTGCCATTTGGGCTCCCAGCCTAGGTAAGTAGCAGGGGACAGTCTTAAATCTTTGCACAGTTGATTTTTAAGGGCTGACACACACAAGCAACCCCACCCAAACTGCATTAAGAGATTAGTAAATGCTAGAGTTTCAATATCTGGAGACATGGGAAAGTGCAATGTCCCTGACCATCGAAGAATAGACTGTTCTCTGAGAGGCTGCCAGGGTTACGGGTGTGAGGAGAGGAAGAGAGACTTTTCAAACAGCTGTTTGAGCTGAAATCCACCTTTGGAGAAGGCAGGCTGCACCTCTGGAAAGGACCAGGCCTTGTGGAAATGTGGGGACTGCGCAGTCTTACCGATTTAGAGAGATAGCTAGGTATTTCCCACCGTTCCCTTGGCTCCTTGCGGCTAAGAAGCTTTTCCGGTGGATGGAAGTGGACTTAGGCAGACATAGCATTCGACATTAAGGAATAAAGCAGAGCCCATACAGGCAACCCATCCATTCCCACTGCTGCCTTGCCTCTTTTTCTTCTCTTTATTTTCGCTGCCACGCTGCTGGGTGAATCAGGTGTTTGGTTGAAGGAGCTCCTTGGGACGTGTCTCAAAAGATCCCCTTTCCCTCTCGCCACTCTTCTCCCTCCCTTTGTCACGCAAAGCTGCCCCCTTCCTTCTCCTCCCCCTTTTTGGGCTCAGGAATTCAGCATGGCCCATAGAGACCCGAGAAATAACAGGAGGGGGGAAGATTTTTTGTAGAACTGAAAGAGGGGTCCATGTAAAAAGAGGCACCAAGCTCAAATTAATGTGCAAAGAATAAGGTAACTCACAGGAGGTGAGGCTACTTTCCCATCATACAAGTAAATTTAAGGAATGCTATTTCTGTTTCTTGCTTCTGAAGCCCTTTCCAAAGAATAATGATGGGATATAAACCTCTGGAAGGGACCCCAGGGGTCATACAGCCCAACCAGCTGCATCGCAGGAACATGCAGGAGTCCCTTACGGGGAACAATCCTGCAACCTTGGTTGTGCAGCAAAGATTTATAGGGTGCATTTATATCTAATATCTGGAAGGGACCTCAAGGGTCATCCAGCCCAGCCCACTGCAAGGCGGGAATATACAGGAGAAACACCACCAACCTTGGTTGTGCTGTCAGTCTTGCCCTATGAAATGGCACTTTTAAGGGAACTTAAACTGCAGCTGCAAGTTGCGCCATGAAGCACACCTCGCCATCCCCTTTTCCTGACTGGGAGCAGAGGAGGTGCTGCTTACAGTCTCCCCAGGAGCATTTCAACAGTCAGGAGGAGGCCTGAAGCCTTTGGGGGGAGTGTACATCTGCTGAGAACATTTATACCTCCAGAAAAGGAAACAACCATGAGCCTGCTCTAAGGGAACGCTCATAAGTGTATCAAACTGCTGCAAATTTCCAAAACGCATACACCCGTGCCAGTGTTTGTCAATGTATACAACTCAACTGGCTTTTGGTTTGGGCCCATTGCAGGGGCTCAGCCCACTTAGTCTCCTGCCATTGGGGCTCCCAGCCTAGGTGCATAGCGGGGGACAGTCTTAAATCTTTGCACAGTTGATTTTTAAGGGCTGACACACACAAACAACCCCACCCAAACTGCATTAAGAGATTAGTAAATGCTAGAGTTTCAATATCTGGAGACGTGGGAAAGTGCAATGTCCCTGACCATCGAGGAAGAGAGACTGTTCTCTGAGAGGCTGCCAGGGTTACAGGTGTGAGGAGAGGAAAAGAGACTTTTCAAACAGCTGTTTGAGCTGAAATCCACCTTTGGAGAAGGCAGGCTGCACCTCTGGAAAGGACCAGGCCTTGTGGAAATGTGGGGACTGCGCGGTCTTACCGATTTAGAGAGATAGCTAGGTATTTCCCACCGTTCCCTTGGCTCCTTGCGGCTAAGAAGCTTTTCTGGTGAATGGAAATGGACTTAGACAGATGTAGCATTCGATATAAAGGAATAAAGGAGAGACCATACAGGCAACCCGGATTTGCAACTGCTGCCTTGCCTCTTTTTCTTCTCTTTAGAACGCCTCTCAACATAACAAACTGCTGCACATTTCCAAAACGCATACATACTTGCCAGTATTTCTCAATGTAAATGATTCCACTGGCTTTTGGTTTTGGCGCCTGTTGCAGGGGCTCAGCCCACTTAGTCTCCTGCCATTGGGGCTCCCAGCCTAGGGGCATGGGGGGGACAGACTTAAATCTTTGCAGTTGATTTTTAAGGGCTGACACACACAAACATCCCCCCAAACTGTATTAAGACATTGTGAATTGCTAAGTTTTCCATTTTTGGACAGACCGTGGGAAAATGCAATCTCCCTGACCATCGAGGAATAGAGACTGTTAGCTGAGAGGTTTGCCAGGGTGTAAGGAGAGGAAGAGAGACTTTTCAAACAGCTGTTTGAGCAGAAATCCACCTTTGGAGAAGGCAGGCTACACTCCTAGAAAGGACCAGGCCTTGTGGAAGTGCGGGGACTGTGCGGTCTTACCGATTTAGAGAGATAGCTAGGTATTTCCCACTGCTCCCTTGGCTCCTTGCTGCTAAGAAGCTTTTCCGGTGGATGGCAGTGGACTTAGGAAGATGTAGCATTCGACATAAAGGAATAAAGCGCAGCCCATGGAGGCAACCCACCTTTTGCAACTGCATGGAGATGTCTGTTAGCTGCCTTGCCTCTTTTTCTTCTCTTTGCTTTGGCTGCCACGCTGCTGGGCGAATCAGAAGTTTGGTTAAAGGAGCTGTTTGTATCTTGTCTCAAAAGATCCCCTCTTCTCCCTCCCTCTGTCCGGCAAAACCTCCCGCTTCTGTCTCCCCCTTTTTGAGACCTGAGAAATAACAGTAGGGCAGACTTTTTCCACAAGAACTGAAAGAGGGGTCCGTGTAAAAACAGGCACAGGATCTGCCAAGCTCCAATTAACATGCAAGGAAAAATAAGGGAGCTCACAGGAAGTGAGGCGACTTTCCCATCATACAACTAACTTTAAGGAACCTTATTTCTTTCTTCTTTCTGAAGCCCTTTCCAAAGAATAATGATGGTATATAAACCTCTGGAAGGGCCCCAAGGGTCATGCAGTCTAACCTGCTGCATAGCAGGAACATGCAGGCGTCCCTTATGGGGAACAATCCCACAACCTTGGTTGTGCAGCAAAGGTTGTTCTCTTAAATGGCACACCTTTCCTGCAGCTGCAAGTTCAGCCAGGAAGGCAACATGGCCATCCACTATTCTTGACTGGAAACAGAGGGAGTGCTGCTTACATCCTCCCTGGGAACATTTCAACAGTCAGCGGGAGGCCCTGACCCCAAAGCCTAACCCAAGCTTCTCCTTAACTGAAACCCTAACAATGACCCAAACCCCAACCGCTAGACTTACAACAGCAGACTTACATCTTCTGAGCTTTGTCAAAGGTAAAGGTAAATAAACCCCTGACCATTAGGTCCAGTCGTGGCCGACTCTGGGGTTGTGGCGCTCATCTCGCTTTACTGGCCAATGGAGCCTGCGTACAGCTTCCGGATCATGTGGCCAGGAGGACTAAACCGCCTCTGGCGAACCAGAGCAGCACACGGAAACGCCGTTTACCTTCCTGCCTGAGCGGTACCTATTTATCTACTTGCACTTTGACGTGCTTTTGAACTGCTAGGTTGGCAGGAGCAGGGACTGAGCAACGGGAGCTCACCCCATCACAGGGATTCGAACCTCTGACCTTCTGATCGGCAAGTCCTAAGCTCTGTGGTTTAACCCACTGCGCCACCTGCATCCCCTAACTTAAAGGAATGTTTCTTCTTTCTAAAGCACATTCCAAAGAATCACATAATGCTCCATATGTATCTACATCTGGAAGGGACCCCAAAGGTCATCCAGCCCAGCCCACTGCAAGGCAGGAATATGCAGGAGAACCACCACCAGCCTTGTTTGTGCCGCCAGTGTTACCCTATGAAATGGCACTTTTAAGGCACTTTAAACGGCAGCTGCAAGTTGTGCCATGAAGCACCCCTTGCCATCCCCTTTTCCTGACTGGGAGCGGAGGAGGTGCTGCTTACAGTCTCCCCAGGAGCATTTCAACTGTCAGGAGGAGGCCTGAAGCCTTTGGGGGGATTGTTCATCTGCTAAGAACATTTATACCTCCAGAAAAGGAATTTACCCTGAGCCTGCTCTAAGGGAACGCTCATAAGTGTATAAAGTGGTTTTTCTTTAAAACACCCCTTTTAACATTACAAACTGCTGCAAATTTCCAAAACGCATACATACGTGCCAGTATTTATAAATGTAAATGATTCAACTGGCTTTTGGTTTTGGCCCGTTGCAGGGGCTCAGCCCACTTAGTGCAAGGAAGAATAAGGGAGCTCACAGGAAGTGAGGCAGGTTTCCCATCATACAAGTAACTTTAAGGAACGTTATTTCTCTTTCTTCTTTCTGAAGCCCTTTCTAAAGAATAATGATGGTATATAAACCTCTGGAAGGGCCCCAATACATCCGTGCCAGTATTTGTCAATGTAAATGATTCAACTGGCTTTTGGTTTTGGCCCCTGCTGCAGGGGCTCAGCCTACTTAAGTCTTGTGCATTGGGCCTCCCAGCCAGGGTGCATAGCAGGGGACAGTCTTAAATCTTTGCACCGTTGATTTTTAAGGGCTGACACAAACACACCCCAAAACTATATTAACTGATTACTAAATGCTAGGGTTTCGTTTTTTTGAACGACCGTGAGAAAATACAATCTCCCTGACCATCGAGGAATAGACTGTTCTCTGGGCGGGTTTGAGGATAGGAAAAAAAGACTTGTCAACCAGCTGTTTGAGCTGAAATCCACCTTTGGAGAAGGCAGGCTGCACCTCTGGAAAGGACCAGGCCTTGTGGAAATGTGGGGACTGCGCGGTCTTACCGATTTAGAGAGATAGCTAGGCATTTCCCACCGTTCCCTTGGCTCCTTGCTGCTAAGAAGCTTTTCCGGTGGATGGAATTGGACTTAGACAGATGTAGCATTCGATATAAAGGAATAAAGCAGAGCCCATACAGGCAACCCGGATTTGCAACTGCTGCCTTGCCTCTTTTTCTTCTCTTTCCTTTCTCTGCCACACTGCTGGGCGAATCAGGTGTTTGGTTAAAGGAGCTGTTTGGGACTTGTCTCAAAAGATCCCCTTTCCCCTCTCGTCCCACAAGGCAGCAACAAGAGAGCCCCTCTTCTCCCTCCCTCTGTATGGTGAAACTTCCCCTTCCTTCTCCACCTTTTTGGGAGCAGGAATTCGGCACAGCCCATACAGACCTGGGAAATAACAGGGGGGCGGATTTTTCCCAGAAGATCTGCAAGAGGGGTTTGTGTAAAAAGAGGCACAGGATCTGCCAAGCTCCAATGAATGTGCAGGGAAGAATAAGGGAGCTCACAGGAAGCGAGACGACTTTCCTGTGTTAGGGTGCAACTAACTTTAAGGAATGCTATTCTTTTTCTTCTTTCTGAAGCCCTTTCCAAAGAATAATGATGGAATATAAACCTCTGGAAGGGCCCCAAGGGTCATCCAGTCTAACCCGCAGCATCGCAGGAACATGCAGGAGTCCCTTACGGGGAACAATCCCGCAACCTTGGTTGTGCAGCAAATGTTGCGCTCTTAAATGGCACTTTGAAGGCTGCTTAATTATAGCTCAGGGATCCCCACCTCTCCTGCAGCTGCAAGTTCATCCATGAAGCCAACAGGCCATCCAATATTCTGAACTGCAAACAGAGGAGGGGCTGCTTACATCCTCCCTGGGAGCATGTCAACTGTCAGGGGGAGGCCCTTACCCCTACCCCAGCCCTAATAATGACCCAAAACCAAACCAATACACTTACAACAGCAGACTTACAACATCTGAGCTTTGTCAAAGGTAAAGGGACCCCTGACCATTAGGTCCAGTCGTTGCAGACTCTGGGGTTGTGGTGCTCATCTCGCGTTCTTGGTAGAGGGAGCCGGCATACAGCTTCCGGGTCATGTGGCCACCACAACTAAGCCGCTTCTGGCGAACCAGAGCAGCGCACGGAAACGCCATAGACCTCCCCGCCGGAGTGGTACCTATTAATCTACTTGCACTTTGACGTGCTTTCATACTGCTAGGTTGGCAGGAGCAGGCACCCTGCAAAGGGAGCTCACCCCGTCGTGGGGATTCAAACCACTGACCTTCTGATCGTCAAGTCCTAGGCTCTGTGGGTTAACCAACAGCGCCACCTACATCCCGTAACTTAAAGGAGTGTTTCCCCATGAAAGGACACTTTTAAAGCACTTTAAACTGCAGCTGCAAGTTGCGCCATGAAGCACCCCTTGCCATCCCCTTTTCCTGACTGGGAGCGGAGGAAGTGCTGCTTACAGTCTCCCCAGCAGCATTTCAACAGTCAGGAGGAGGCCTGAAGCCTTCGGGGGGGGGGGGGATTGTCCATCTGCTAAGAACATTTATACCTCCAGAAAAGGAAACCACCATGAGCCTGCTCTAAGGGAACGCTCATAAGTGTATGAAGTGTTTTTTCTTTAAAACACCTCTCTTAACATTACAAACTGCTGCAAATTTCCAAAACACATACATACGTGCCAGTATTTATCAATGTAAATGATTCAACGGGCTTTGTATTTTGGCCCCTTTTGCAGGGGCTCAGCCCACTTAGTCTCCTCCCATTGGGGCTCCCATCCTATATGCATAGCGGGGGACAGACTTAAATCTTTGCACAGTTGATTTTTAAGGGCTGACACACACAAACACCCACAAAACTGCATTAAGAGATTAGTAAATGCTAAGGTTTCCATTTTTTGAGCAACCGTGGGAAAGTGCAATCTCCCTGACCATCGAGGGATAGAGACTGTTCTCTGAGAGGCTGCCAGGGTTACGGGTGTGAGGAGAGGAAGAGAGACTTTTCAACCAGCTGTTTTAGCTGAAATCCACCTTTGGAGAAGGCAGGCTGCACTTCTGGAAAGGACCAGGCCTTGTGGAAGTGCGGGGACTGCGCGGTCTTACCGATTTAGAGAGATAGCTAGGTATTGCCCACCGTTTTGGGAACTTTTGCAACTCCATGGTGATGTCTGGGAGCTGCCTTGCCTCTTTTTCTTCTCTTTCCTTTGGCTGCCACACTGCTGGGTGAATCAGGTGTTTGGTTAAAGGAGCTAGCCGTTTGGATCTTGTGCCCAAAGATCCCCTTTGCCCGTCTCGCCCCACAAGGCAGCAGCAGGAGGGCCCTGGCACTGGAACCTGGTCTCAAAAGATTCCCTCTTCTCCCTCCCTCCGTCAGGCGAAGCTTCCCCTTCTCCTTCCCCTTTTTGGGAACAGGAATTCAGCACGCCCCATACAGCCTGATAAATAAGGGGGGGGGGGCGAATTATTCCAGAAGAACTGAAAGAGGGATCCATATAAAAACTGGCACAGGATCTGCCAAGCTCAAATTAATGTGCAAGGAAGAATAAGGGAGCTCAAAGAAAGCGAGGCGACTTTCCTGTTAGGCTGCAACTAACTTTAAGGAACGCTATTTCTTTTTCTGAAGCCCTTTCCAAAGAATAATGGTGGTATATAAACCTCTGGAAGGGACCCCAAGGGTCATCCAGTCCAACCCGCTGCATCACAGGAGTCCCTTATGGGGAACAATCCCGCAACCTTAGTACCCTCTTAAATGGCACTTTAAAGGCTACTTCAGGGATCCCCACCTCTCCTTCAGCTGCAAGTTCAGCCATGAAGGCAACATGGCCATCCACTATTATTGACTACATCCTCCCTGGGAGCATTTCAACAGTAAGCGGGAGACCCTGACCCCTAACCCCAAGCCTCTCCCTAACCCTGACCCTAATAATGACCCAAACCCCAACTGCTAGACTTACAACAGCAGACTTACAACTTCTGACCATTGTCAAAGGTAAAGGGACCCCTGACCATTAGGTCCAGTCATGGCCGACTCTGGGGTTGCAGCGCACATCTCACTTTATTGGCCCAGCTTCCGGGTCATGGGGCCAGCATGACTAAGCCGCTTCTGGCGAACCAGAGCAGAGCACGGAAACGCCATTTACCTTCCCGCCAGAGCGTTACCTACTTTCCTTCTTACACTTTGACGTGCTTTCGAAGTGCTAGGTGGCAGGAGCAGGGACTGAGCAACGGGAGCTCACCCCATTGCGGAGATTCGAACCACTGACCTTCTGACTGGCAAGTCCTAGGCTCTGTGGTTTAACCCACACCACCACCCATGTCCCTTCTTTCTGACCTTTGACCCCTAGTTAAAAACTAGACTTTCCATGACCTTCTTTACTCCAACCCCAAATTGTCCAGGTTGTTGTGCACCTGTCTAGAAGTACCAAACACCTCATAAAGAGATTTCTCTGCACCTGCGGCCTCAGGTGTGCATTGCAGTCCCAAAACAAAACTGTCTTTCTGACCCTGGGGTTAGGGGAATTAGGGGATTTAGGGTATAAAGACTATACTTTTTAGGAAGCCTGTTGGGAAGTGGTTGCCCATCATACAACTAACCGGGAGGTATGTTTCTGTGTTTCTTCATTGTGTGGCACATTCTAGCTCTTAGGAAGATGCAGGTGTCCCTTATGGAGATCCCCCTGCAACCTTAGTGCTCACAGTACCAAAAGGTGGCAGCATTTAACTGTTAGGTGTCACAGCCTAAAGTGAGGCAACTTTGCCATCGTAAAGGTAAAAGGACCCCTGACCATTAGGTCCAGTCGTGACCGACTCTGGGGTTGCGGCGCTCATCTCGCTTTACTGGCCTTGAGAACCGCCATTAACTTTCCTGCCAGAGCATTTGTCTACTTGAATTTTGATGTGCTGTCAAACTGCTAGGTTGGCAGGAGCAGGGACCCTGCAAAGGGAGCTCCCCCCGTCATAGGGATTCGAACCGCCAACCTTCTGATCGCCAAGTCCTAGGCTCTGTGGTTTAACCCACAGTGCCACCTGCGTCCCATAACTTAAAAGGAATTGTATTTCTGTTTCTTCTTTCTGAAGCACATTCCAAAGAGTCATATGATGCTGCATATATATCTATATCTGGAAGGGACCCCAAGGGTCATCCAGTCCAACCCGCTGCATCGCAGGAACATGCAGGAGTCCCTTATGGGGAACAATCCTACAACCTTGGGGTTGACTTTCCTGTGTTAGGCTGCAAGTAACGTTAAGGAATGCTATTCTATTTCTTATTTCTGAAGCCCTTTCCAAAGAATAATGATGGAATATAAACCTCTGGAAGGGACCCCAAGGGTCATCCAGTCCAACCCGCAGCATCGCAGGAACATGCAGGACTCCCTTACGGGGAACAATCCCGCAACCTTGGTTGTGCAGCAAATGTTTCCCTCTTAAATGGCACTTTAAAGGCTGCTTTAGCATAGTTCAGGGATTCCCACCTCTCCTGCAGCTGCAAGTTCAGCCAGGAAGCCAACATGGCCATCCACTATTCTGGACTGGAAACAGAGGAAGTGCTGCTTACATCCTCCCAGGGAGCATTTCAACAGTCAGCGGGAGGCCCTGATCCTGACCCCAAAGCCTAACACCGACCCTATCAATGACCTAAATCCCAACCCCTAGACTTACAACAGCAGACTTACAACTTCTGACCTTTGTCAAAAGTAAAGTGACCCCTGACCATTAGGTCCAGTCATGGCCGACTCTGGGGTTGCGGTGCGCATCTCAGTTTATTGGCCAGAGTACAGCTTCTGGGTCTTGTGCCCAGCATGACTAAGACACTTCTAGCAAACCAGAGCAGCGCACGGAAACCCCGTTTACCTTCCTGCCAGAGCGGTACCTATTTATCTACTTGCACGTGCTTTCAGGTTGCTAGGTTGGCAGGAGCAGGGACCCTGCAAAGGGAGCTGACCCCGTCGCACAGATTCGAACCGCCAACCTTCTGATCGGCAAGTCCTAGGCTCTGTGGTTTAACCCACAGCGCCACCCGTGTCCCTTCTTTCGGACCTTTAACCCATGTTAAAAACTAGACTTTCCGTGGCCTTCTTTACTCCAACCCCAAATTGTCCAGGTTCTTGTGCACCTGTCTAGAGGTACCATTTTCATTAGGGAAAACATCTCATAAAGAGATTTCTCTGCACCTGCGGCCTCAGGTGTGCATTGCAGGGCAGTCCCAAAACAAAAATTACTTCCTGACCCTGGGGTTAGGGGAATTAGGGCATTTGGGGTATAAAGACTATACTTTTTTGGAAGCCTGTTTATTGTGACTCGTTTCTACAGTTGTGTATGCACTGCACACTGGAGTTGGTGAAGAAAACCCTCAACCCTTCATACCCAGAAGATCCCTGGACAATTTGGCTCCTACCGTTCTCTGTATGGTGCTGCTCCTCTTCCGGGCAGGCGCTGAAGGTGGGACCTTGTCCGCCATAATCAGGGAGGGAAGACAGATTAGGGGGGAGAAGGTGGAGCGTTCTCTCCATCTCCCCCTTCTGCCCAGAAGTGTGTGCAGGGAAGCCCACTCAGTTCAGGAATCCTCATTTTCCCCCACCCTTTCCTTTTCCATGCCTAAGTAGGCTTATGCACGAAACATATGGGTGATAATAGATCCACAAAATCTGACATTAAGGAACAAAGCAAACCTGTGGGCCTGTTTTCTTTCAGATGAACTGAAAGAGTAGGAGTATAAAACAGGCACCCATCGTTCGTACTGCTATGCAAGACAGAATAAAGCAGGCTGGCAAGGGGAAGTTGTTCGCCATCATACAACTAACCAGGAGGTATGTTTTTCTGGTTCTTTTTTATGTGACACTTTGCAGCTCTTAGGAATATGCAGGCGTCCCTTATGGAGATCCCCCTGCAACCTTGGTGCTCATAGTATCAAAAGGTGGTAGCATTTCATAGAATCATAGAGTTGGAAGAGACCACAAGGGCCATCGAGTCCAACCCCCTGCCAACTGTTAGGTGTCACAGCCTAAATGAGGCAATATTCTCATCATACAACTAACTTAAAGGAATGCTATTTCTGATTCTTCTTTCTGAAGCACATTCCAAAGACTCCTATGATGCTGCATTTATATCTATATCTGGAAGGGACCCCAAAGGTCATCCAGCCCAGCCCACTGCAAGGCGGGAATATGCAGGAGAACATCCACCAGCCTTGCTTGTGCTGTCAGCGTTGCCCTATGAAATGGCACTTTTCAGGCACTTTAAACTGCAGCTGCAAGTTGCGCCATGAAGCACCCCTTGCCATCCCCTTTTCCTGACTGGGAGCGGAGGAGGTGCTGCTTACAGTCTCCCCAGGAGCATTTCAACAGTCAGGAGGAGGCCTGAAGCCTTCGGGGGGATTGTACATCTGCTAAGAACATTTATGCCTCCAGAAAAGGAAACAACCATGAGCCTGCTCTAAGGGAACGCTCATAAGTGTATAAAGTGGTTTTCTTTAGAACACCTCTCTTAGAATTACAAACTGCTGCAAATTTCCAAAACGCATACATACGTGCCAGTATTTCTCGATGTAAATAACTCAACTGGCTTTTGGTTTTGGCGCCTGTTGCAGGGGCTCAGCCCACTTAGTCTCCTGCCATTGGGGCTCCCAGCCTAGGTGCATAGCGTGGGACAGTCTTAAATATTTGCACCGTTGATTTTTAAGGGCTGACACACACAACCACCCCCAGACTGTATTCTGAAGCACTTTCCAAAGAATCATGTGATGGTGGGTGAGTATATATCGGGAAGGGACCCCAAGGGTCATCCAGTCCAACCTGCTACAAGGCAGGAACCCACCCTTCTGTAGCTGCAAGTTCGTTTCCGCCAGGAAGCCCCCCTTGCCATCCCCTTTTGTCCTGCCTGAAGTTCTCGGGCTGATTGCAGATATGCTAACCTCCAGGCAAAGGAAAAACCATGAGCCTACTCTTAAGACTCAAACATGTAGGAAGTGCTTTTCGTTAGAGCACCTCTCTTAACATTGCAAGCTGATGCAAGTGTCCCAAACTGGGGTGAAGTTGCTGGTTTGTAAATATTAAATATTCCTACTTTATTGATCTGAATTACTCAAACGGCTTTTAGTGCTGCCCACTAAAGCAGGGGCTGATCCCCATTTCTTCTGCTCCTGTTCAATTCAGAGTATCTGCTCAAAAAATCAAGCAGAAAGCAATGGAGGGTTGCCCTTCAGCCTGGGGTCTTCTAGACCCAAACTGGGTTTTGGATGCTCCGTTAGACAAACCAGCCAGCTCTGCCTCTCTAATTCACTGGGCTTGCTTGCAAATAAATTCTCTTTTTTAATTTATGCCTCTTCCAAAACATTTATCTTAAGATTTAAAGTGCAAGTGTACCACTTTTGGATCTCTGGTTGGATTGTGGATAAATCGATAAATGAAAAATCGGTGCCTTGAGTAATTCCGTGGTTAAAGCAATGGTTCATCTGAATAAATTAAGTTTCCAACCCATTGCTTTGTCACCTTTTGGTAGCCTAACAAGAACAGGAGAAAGGAGACATACTTCACCAGCATGGGAGAAGCCAGGAGGCTCTAGCCTACCCCAATCAAATAAATAAAATTATTTTACTATATTTTTACTGTACTGTACTGTGGTGGTTTCGGGAGAAGAGGCCAAGCCCCACTTGGGTGGGTGTAATATATCAGGAGTGGGTTTTTTAAAAAAAAGTTCTTATATGTTATATGTTAATAGGTATTTCTATTTTTTCCCTTTTACCTTCATGTCTTTTCCTCCACCTCCTCTTCTCCCTTCATCACGAGAAGTTTCCTCCTTCTCATCCTCCTTTTCAGAACAGGAATTCAGCAGAGCAGACATAAGAAATATCAATAATGTCAATCATTTTCACAAGAAGGGAAAGAGGGCTCCACGTCAAAGCAAACATATATGTCTAGCCCAGATTCCAATGGAAGAAAGATTCAAGTGGGAAAAGGCCTCCCTTCCCTAGGAGCCATCATAGGGACTAACTGGAAGAAATGTGTTTTTCTTCTTTATTTCTTCTTGCTTATTCTTGTTTCTTCTTTCTGAAGCACATAATGGTGCATCTAGCTGGAAGGGACCCCAAGGGTCATCCAGTCCAACCCGCCGCAAGGCAGGAATCTGCGAAGGAGCCACAAAGGTTCATTAAATAATAATAATAATATTAACAATAAGTGGAGGAATTGGGATCTGGAAGAATTAGCTGATTACAAAAGCACCGCTTCAAGCAGTTTCCAAGACATTCAAGGCGGCCTGAGGGGGAAAGCAATGGAGATCTGCACTTTATTTTATATAAAGAATAAATTATTCTCATTAGCACAGCCAGTTCCTCTGGAGTTGCTTCTCCCCCAATTCCAATATATAAAAATACTATCCTGTTAAGGCTTAGGGGGGAAGAGGTCGTGTCCCCTTGGGGGGCTGTGATTTGTAATAATAATTATAATAATAATATTTATAATAATAATTTAAACATTTAATGATATCCACAATGTATTACTATTTCCCAGCCACCAACAGAATATTTTTTAAACCTACAAAACATCACACACTACCAACTTCCCTCACCCTTTTATAATAATAATAATAAAATTAATGATAATAATGTATTACTCTTTCCCAGACACCTAGAGTATTTTAAAAAACGATAAAACGACAATTTTCCCTCACCCTTTTATAAGAATACCCATTATAATACTGATAACTATTTGAAAATGAAGGATAATCCTCATTTCTTCCCCAACAGAATATGAAATAATTCGACAGAAGGTGATATATGACAAACTTCCCTCAGCATTTTCTAATAATAATAAGAATATTCTTATTATTCTTATTACTCTTCTTATTATTATTAAAGCAGCAATGGTGCTAATCCTCTCTTATTCTTTCCCGCCCGCTCCCGAGGCGACCTACCTCACGCGCTTCCCTCGAGAAAATGGCGAAGGAGACGCTGAGGAGAACACGCGCCCAAGGCACGGCCCCGCCCATATCCCGACCTGGGATTGGCCCAAAGGCCGACCTATCGCCGCCGAGTTTACTGCTGCGGCTGCTGCGCAAGTGCGTCAAAGGAGGGGGTTCCTAGGGCGGCCATTTTGGACGAGGCCAACAAGACTGGAATGAGGGGGCAGAAGACGCGCCACCGCCGCCATGTCGGTTGAGGGTCGTCGTCGGCGATAGGTGGGCCTTTGGGCCAATCCCAGGGCGGTGGGCGGGGCCAGCCCTTTCCCGCTCTTTCTCCTCCCAGCTGCTTCTCCTCAGCTCCTTTCCCACGCCCGGGACGCCAAGGTAGTTTTGGCGCGTTTTTAATACAATAAAGGATTATTAGCAGTACTTTTAAAATTATTTTTATTTTTATTATTAGAAAAGGCTTGGTGAAGTTTGCAATATAGTATGTTTTGTCGCGCTTTTAATATTGTGTTCGGAGTGGCTGGGGAAGGGGAATAAATGGGGATTATCCTTCATTTTTAAATTCTTCTCATTATTATAATGGTTATTCTTATAAAACTTATAAAAGTTTGTAGTATATTATGTTTTATCGTGTTTTTAAATACTATGTTGGTGGCTGGGGAAGAGTATTAAATTATGATTATCATTAACTGTTAAATTATTATTATTATTATTATTATTATTATTATTATAAATCACACTCACCCAAGTGGAACACGGCCTCTTCCCCCCTAAGCCTTAACAGTATATTATTTTTATTGAGGGAGAAGCAACTCCAGAGGAATTGGCTTTGATGATTATTATTATTATTATTATTATTATTATTATTATTATTAAAAAAGTGCAGATCTCCATTGCTTTCCCTCTCAGGTCGCCTTTAAAACTGTATTGAAAACTGTACCTGAACAGTGTATTGTTCAGATGAAGCACTGCTTGGTTTTGTAACCAGCTAATTCCTCCAGATCCCAATTCCTCCACTTATTATTATTATTATTATTATTATTATTATTATTATTATTATTATTAAATGAACCCTTGTGGTTCCTGCCTTGCGGCAGGTTGGACTGGATGACCCTTGGGGTCCCTTCCAGCTAGATGCACCATAATGATAATAATAATAACAATAGTAATAATAATAAATTATATGATTCTTGGGAAAGGGCTTCAGAAAGGAGAAACAGGGGGGAAAGCACATTTCTTCCACTTAGTCGTCTGCTGGCTCCTTTCCCACTTGATTCTTTCTTCCACTGCAATCTGGGCTGGACATATTCTATGTCTGCTTGGACTTGGACCCCTCTTTCCCTTCTTGTGAAAATAATGGACATTACTGATATTTCTTAGGTCTGAATTCCTGCTCTGAAAAGGAGGAGGAAGAAGCTTCGCCTGACGAAGGGAGAAGAGGAGGTGGAGGAAAAGTCATGAAGGTAAAAGGGGGGGGGATAGAAATATACATCTAATACTTAAGAACATTTTTAAACCACCCAAGTCCTGATATATCACACGGACCCCCCCTAACCAGCACAGTACAGTACAATAAAAATACAGTAAAGTGTTTTTATTTATTTGATTGGCACCTCCTGGCTTCCCCATTGTCTCCTTTTTCCTGTTCTTGTTAGGCTGTCTAAAGGTGACAAAGCAATGTGTGGAAAACTTAATTTCTTCAGATGAACCATTGCTTTAACCAGGTACCATATTTTTCTGAGACGGCCAGGCTAATCTCGATAGCCTTAAGAGCTGGAAACTTGCATGACCTGTTGATTTAAAGACGAAAACATGCACACACGGGAAAGAAATCCTCCCAGGTTCCTGGACACAACCCACGCTTGATATTCACACAGGTTCCATGGGTGGCATTGGCAACTGGAGGGGCAGCATGGTGAAAGAGCAAGTCCTGGTTTCAAGCTGAAGATCAGCTCTTTCGTGGTGGCCTCAAACAACCCTTTGGCTGCATTCCCTCTCCCTTAATTCAGGATGCTAATTCAGGATGTGCCTGCCCTTTCCCCTGAGCTGTAAAAGCACCTTCAAGAGGGTGATGGGAGGTGACACAGTCGTCTTCCAGATGTGCAAAGAACCACCGTCGCCACACTAAACGGAAGAGCAAGCCTCACGCCCAGATCTGTAGCATAAATGGGAAGCTGCCTTATATGGAGTCGGACCCACTACTCCATCTAGCTTAGTAATTTCAACACTGACTGGCAGCAGTTTGCCAGAGTTTCGAGCCTGGAGAAGCCAGGGATTGAGCATGTGCTGTTCTGCAGGCAAAGCCACTGAGGTTACAGTTGTTCCCTTTAAAAACAAACTAAGATTGTAGCCCTATCTACCTCTGCTCCAATGTAAATCAGAGCCAGGGTACACAATATCCGTTTGGGGCATCTAAAACTATGAAAATGGGCTTATAGATCTTGAGTTTCTGACACTGCTCAACCGCATACTTCATCAAATGTGGGTGCCAAACAAATGAACTTTGTGGTTAACCCTGAAGCCTGTCTCTTTCTCTAGAAGGCGTCCGGTGGGCGTTTGCGCTGCCTCCCTTGGGGCTTGGCTGGTCCTGGAGTCTTGCAGTTGCTCTGGCCATATCTCCAGATCATCCTTAAAACAGCCTGGAGAGATCTCCTGTAAGTCCCACTTCCTCTGGCAGTAGTGATGTTTATTTTCCTATCTATGTCTATTCCAGTATTGGCCACACGGGGCGCTGTTTATTTTCCTATTGAAGTCTATTCCAGTAATGGCCACACGAGGGCACTGTTTATTTTCCTATTGAGGTCTATTCCAGTATTGGCCACACGAGGGCACTGTTTATTTTCCTATTGAGGTCTATTCCAGTAATGGCCACACGAGGGCACTGTTTATTTTCCTATCGATGTCTTTTCCAGTAATGGCCACAGCCTTAACAGTATACTATTTTTATTTATCGGAATTGGGGCGGGGAAGCTCCCCTTGGCTACAGCAACACCAGAGTAACTGGCGGTGATGATGATAATAATAATAGTTAATTTATTATTTATATAAAATAAAGTGCAAATCTCCATTGCTTTCCCCCTCAGGCCGCCCTTAATGTATTGGAAACTGTACCTGAACAATGTATTGCGCAGATGAAGCACTGCTTTAAGCAGTTGTTTTGTAACCAGCTAATTCCTCAAGATCCCAATTCCTCCACTTTTTATTAAATGCAGTCTCCTTGTGGTTCCTTCGCAGATTCCTGCCTTGCAGCGGGTTGGACTGGATGACCCTTGGGGTCCCTTCCAGCTAGTTGCACCATTATATGATTCTTGGGAAAGGGCTTCAGAAAGGAGAAACAGGGGGGAAAGCACATTTCCTTTCCCACTTGATTCTTTCTTCCACTGCAATCTGGGCTGGAAATATTATAGATCTGCTTGGACGTGGACCCCTCTTTCCCTTCTTGGGAAAATAATTGACATTATTGATATTTCTTAGGTCTGAATTACTGCTCTGAAAAGGAGGAGGAGGAGGAAGATTCGCCTGATGAAGGGAGAAGAGGAGGTGGAGGAAAACTCAGCTGCAGGGATAAAGGTAAAAGGGAAAAAATAGAAATAGAAATTGACATCTAACACTTAAGAACATTTTTAAGCAACCCCAGTCCTGATATATCACACCGACCCCCCCCCCCTAAGCAGCACAGTACAGTACAGTAAAAATACAGTAAAGTATTGTTATTTATTTGATTGGGGTAGGACAAAACCTTCTGGCTTCCCCCATGTTGGTGAGGTCTCCTTTTTTCTTTTCTAAGGGTGACTAACAATTTGTTGAAAACTTAATTTCTTCAGATTAACCAGGTAATTGATTCTTCCACCTATCGATTTATCCACATAATCCAAGCGGAGATTAATTAGCATCCCAAAGTTGTACACTTGCACGTTACATCTTAAGATAAATGTTTTGGAAGAGGCCTAAATTAAAAAAGAGAATTTATTTCCAAGCAAATACTTGAATGCCCAGTGAATTAGAGAGGCAGGGAGCTGGCTGGTTTGTCTAATGGAGCTTCCAAAACCCGGTTTGGGTCTAGAAGACCCCAACCTGAAGGGCAACCCTCCATTGCTTTCTGTTTGATTTTTTTGAGCAGATACTCTGAACTGAACATCACAAGAAGAAATGGGGACCAGCCCCTGCTGTAGTGGCCAGCACTAGAAGCCATTTGAGTAATTCAGATCAATAAAGTAGGAGTAGTTAATATTTACAAACCAGCAACTTCACCCCAGTTTGGGACACTTGCAGCAGAGAGGTGCTCTCAAGAAAAGCACTTTCCACATTGATGAGCCTTCAGAGCAGGCACATGGTTTTCCCTTTGCCTGGAGGGAGAAATGTTGTCAGCAGATGTGCAGTCACCCCGAGAACCTCAGCCAGCCAAAGGGGATGGCAAGGGGGACTGAACTGGCAGCTGCAGGAGAAGGGTGGATCCCTCAGTGGATCCCTAAATCGCCTTCCAAAGGCCATTGAAGAGGGCAGCGTCCAGCTGGGCTGGGGACACAAAGGGGGTGAGGTGGCCAATTCCTGCCTGGTAGCAGGTTGGACTGGATGACCCTTGGGGTCCCTTCCTGATATATAAAGAAGAAAGGGAAAGAGCCTTCCTTGAAGGGAGGTGTGGTTGTCGGCAGGCAGAGGGGAGCAAGGCCAGCTGGCTAGAACCAGCAGGATCGTCTCCTTCCAGCCGTCCCACTGCCCCATCTGCCTCTGCTCTGATGTAAATCAGCGACCCAGGGCACATATGAGTATGGGACATCTAATACTATGAAAATGGGCTTATATATCTTGAGTTTCTGACTGCTCAGCCGCATACTCAATCAAATGCGGATGCCAGACAAATGAACTGAAGCCTGTCTTTTTCTCTAGAAGGCGTCTGAAGGGTGTTTGCACTGCCTCCCTTGGTTTTGGGGCTTGGCTGGTCCTGGAGGATTGCAGTTGCTCTGGCCCTTTCTCCGGGTCATCTTTCAAACAGCCTAGAGAGATCTCCTGTAAGTCCCACTTCCTCTTGCCGTATTACCGGTAATTGCCACACGGGGCCACTGTTTATTTTTCAATAGATGTCTTTTCCAGCCTACTAAATCTAAGACAAATATATTGGGAACAGGGAGAAAGACCCCTGAAATGCAGAGATGGGACCCCCAGAGGCATCTAGACTGACCCCTGAAATGGGAAGCTGCCTTATATGGAATCGGACCCACTACTCCATCTAGCTTAGTAATTTCAACACTGACTGGCAGCAGTTTGCCAGAGTTTCGAGCCTGGAGAAGCCGGGGATTGAGCATGTGCTGTTCTGCAGGCAAAGCCACTGAGGTTACAGCTGTTCCCTTTAAAAACAAACTAAGATTGTAGTCCTATCTACCTCTGCTCCAACGTAAATCAGAGCCAGGGCACACAATATCCGTTTGGGGCATCTAAAACTATGAAAATGGGCTTATAGATCTTGAGTTTCTGACACTGCTCAACCGCATACTTCATCAAATGTGGGTGCCAAAAAATTGAACTTTGTGGTTAACCCTGAAGCCTGTCTCTTTCTCTAGAAGGCGTCCGATGGGCGTTTGCGCTGCCTCCCTTGGTCCTCTCGGCCTGATGTGTTTTGGGGCTTGGCTGGTCCTGGAGTCTTGCAGTTGCTCTGGCCATATCACCGGATCATCCTTAAAACAGCCTGGAGAGATCTCCTGTAAGTCCCACTTCCTCTGGCAGTAGTGATGTTTATTTTCCTATTGATGTCTATTCCAGTATTGGCCACACGAGGTCACTGTTTATTTTCCTATTGAGGTCTTTTCCAGTAATGGCCACACGAGGGCACTGTTTATTTTCCTATTGAGGTCTTTTCCAGTACTGGCCACACGAGGTTACTGTTTATTTTCCTATTGAGGTCTATTCCAGTACTGGCCACACAAGGTTACTGTTTATTTTCCTATTGAGGTCTATTCCAGTAATGGCCACACGAGGTTACTGTTTATTTTCCTATTGAGGTCTATTCCAGTACTGGCCACACGAGGTCACTGTTTATTTTCCTATTGAGGTCTATTCCAGTATTGGCCACACGAGGGCGCTGTTTATTTTCCTATTGAGGTCTATTCCAGTATTGGCCACACGGGGTCACTGTTTATTTTCCTATCTATGTCTATGTCTAACCCTATATCTATGTCTAACCCTAACCAGGCCCCTCAGGCACTGTTGGGACACCTCCCAGAAGGGATTTTATTTTGGGGGGGGGGTCCCTCCAGCCTTCCTTCTCCGCAGGGACCACAAGAGGTATCCAGTCTGACCCCTGAAATGCAGAGAGG
>NC_138534.1:41394796-41584796 GCF_964234715.1 Podarcis melisellensis | reverse complement strand
CATAGCATGTCCATGGCTACAGCCTGCACCAAAAAAATCACGCACCCACTGTTGCCTAGGGCTGCAATGGTGCAAAAATGTGGTTACAAAGCATGGATCCACAGGGATTCTCAGGATCTTTGCATTGGGTCACCCCAAATTCACCATCAGATCACATGTCTGTGGCCACAGCATGAAGCACAAAAATGATACATCCACTGTTTCATTCAGAATGTTTTTTCCCTTGTTTTCCTCCTCTAAAAACGATGTGCGTGTTATGGTCAGGTGCGTGTTATAGAGCGAAAAATATGGTATGTGTGTGCGCGTGTATGTACTGCATAATGTGTGTGTGTGTGTGTGTGTGTACTGTATATATGTGTGTATATATATAAACATAGACACATGTTTGTGTATATGTGTGTGTATGTACTGTCTATATAGGTGTATGTATACACACACACACACAAATATGTGTGTGTGTGTATATATATATATGTTTGTGTGTGTGTTTGTACTGTAGATGTGTGTGTGCGCGTGTGTGTATATATATGTGTATGTGTGTATTGTATATATGTGTGTGTGTGTGTGTGTGTACTGTATGTGTGTGTATATATACCGTAGATACTGTAGACAAAGGCTGTATTTTCTTCTGTTTTTTCTTCCCAGATGGGACCCCAAGAGGCATCAAGCATTCTTCCCAGATCGGCTGTTCTACATCTGGCACAACTGAAATGCCCAAGGCTGCCACTGTGGCGCAGAGCAGGTGAGGAGCGTCAGTGTGACTGTCCTGGCAACTCAGTATAGTTTTAATTTGTGATGATTATTTTTTAATATATACACAAATATCCCAGAAGCACTATTGCCAGAGACTTGTCTTTACAGCTGTCTTCTTTTTTATATCTTTATATATGATGATGATAATAATAATAATATTATAATATGATAATAATAAATATTATATGATCATATATATAAAATAATATATACCATATTTTTCGCACCTTAAACGGCACCTTGTTTTAGAGGGGGGAGAACAAGAAAAAAAAATTCACTCCCTCTCTGCCCAGCGCCCCTTCAGCGAAGCAGCAGGAGGCGCTGCACAGAGAGGGGGAGAATTTCCCCCCTCTTGTTTCCCCCCTCTAAAACAAGGTGCCGTTTAAGGTGCGTTCAGACGCCTTCAGGCAGCTACCTTGGAAGCCTGGAGAGCGAGAGGGGTCGGTGCGCCCCGACCCCTCTCACTCTCCAGGCTTCAGGTTCCTTTCGACCTGCTCTTTGGGGCTGGCGGGGGGAAGCCCACCACCAGCCCCAATGAGCAGGTCAGGGAGCAGCGGAAAGGCGCGCGGCTATAGAGGCTCCTGCCATAGCTGCGTGCCACCTCTGCAGCCAGGAGAGGGTCGCTGGGGGCTTCTTTAGCCCTGCGCGCGCTCTCCCACCTGGAGAGGTGGCACACAGCTATAGAGGCTGCTACAATAGTTGCGTGTCACCTCTCCTGCTGGGAGAGGGTCACTGGGGGCTTCTTTAGCCCCCCGTGCTCTCCCGGCTGGAGAGGTGGCGCGGGGCTATAGAGGCTCCTGCCATAGCCGCGCGTCACCTCACCAGCCAGGAGAGGGTCACGGGGCTATGCTGTCTTCACTCCATAGGACGCACACACATTCCCCCTTCATTTTTGAAGGGGAAAAAGTGTGTCCTATGGTGCGAAAAATACGGTAATATGATAATAATAATATATGATAATAAAAGATGTTTATTTTTTTTTAGTTACATACTGTACATACACATAATATATTACACTTTACATTTACACTTGCTCTTGAGAGCTGACTTTCCTTTCAGGCTTCTTTATGTCCCTCTAACTTTTCGCATTGTCTTTATCCATATTTCTTCTTCCATTCTTCTCCATAAAAGGTCTGTAAGCAAATAATCTTCCTAGATATACAGTTCTTATCGTCTATCTACATTCATTCACAAATACTGTTCGTTACATTAATCATAATATACCATATTTTTCGCCCTATAGGACGCACATTTTCCCCTCCAAAAATGAAGGGGAAATGTGTGTGCGTCCTATGGGGCGAATGCAGGCTTTCACTGAAGCCTGGAGAGCAAGAGGGGTCGGTGCGCACCTACCCCTCTCGCTCTCCAGGATTCAGGAAGCTCTGCGCAACCCTCGGGAGACCGGCTCCCGGTGGCAGCGCAGAGCTGCCTGCAGTCCCAGACTCAGCGCACTTCTCCCCATCGCCGGCCCCACAAGCTCGGGGGACAGCAGGGAAGCGGAGCGTGCCTTCCCGCTGTTCCCCGACCTGGTTCTTCCAGCCCTGCACCTGGGGGGGGGGGATTTTTTTCCCCTTTATTTGCCCCCAAAAAAACTAGGTGCGTCCTATGGGGCGCAAAATACGGTACATTTTTATTTCTTACTGTTTTTATTATTCAGTAAATTTCAGCAAATTTCTTCCTCCTCCTCTTCCTCCTTTTCAGAGCAGGAATTCAGACCTAAGAAATATCAAGAATGTCAATTATTTTCACAAGAAGGGAAAGAGGGGTCCCCGTCCAAGCAGATCTATAGTATTTCAAGCCCAGATTGCAGTGGAAGAAAGAATCAAGTGGGAAAGGAGCCAGCAGATGACTAACGGGAAGAAATGTGCTTTTCCCCCCGTTTCTTCCTTCTGAAGCACTTTCCCAAGAATCATATGATGGTGCATCTAGCGGGAAGAGACCCCAGGGTCATCCAGCCCAACCCCTTGCAATAGTGGAAAAGACATGGATAGGAAAATAAACAGTGACCCCGTGTGGCCATTACTGGGAAAGACATCAAATAGTATTTTCAAACAGGAATTATTTCCCCTGTCAAACTTTTAATTTATCTCATTTGGATTCTGAAGCATACAAATGAGCTTTACCTCCTTTTATCATCACAACAATAGTATAATGACATGTTTTTTGTCCTGATTTATGATTAATAAATCCATAGTTTGATTAATAAATCCATGGTTCCACAAGCCTCACGCCACTCTGTGTGCGCCATTAGCTTGGCTTATATGTCCTGGCTTTTAAGCCTGGGTCACTGATTTATGTCAGAGCAGAGGCAGGTGGGTCTTCGCAGCAGGACGGCCGGAAGGAGACGATCCTGCTGGGTCTTGCTCCCCTCTGCATGCCGACAACCACAACTCACTTCAAGAAATGCTCTTTCTCTTTCTGAGTCTATATCGGGAAGGGACCCCAAGGGTCATCCAGTCCAACCTGCTACCAGGCAGGAATTGGCAACCTCACCCGCTTTGTGTCCCCAGCCCAGCTGGACGCTGCCCTCTTCAAAGGCCCCTGGAAGGCGATTTAGGGATCCACTGAGGGATCCACCCTTCTCCTGCAGCTCCAAGTTCAGTTCTGCCATGAAGCCCCTCTTGCCATCCCCTTTGGCTGCTTGAAGTTCTTGGGGTGACTGCTCATATGCTAACAACATTTATACCTCCAGGCAAAACAGAAAGCAATGGAGGCTTGCCATTAAGGCTGGGGTCTTCTTGATCCAAAGTGGGTTTTGGATGCTCCATTAGACAAATCAGCCAGCTCCCAGCCTCAAGTATTTGAATGCCCAGTGAATTCAAATATTATCATTTGTGTGCTAGTGTACGTGCAAGTGTACCCCTTTGGGATGCTAATTCATCTCTGCTTGGATTATGTGGATAAATCTATAGGTGAAAGAATCAATTATCTGGTTAAAGCAATGGTTCCTTGGAAGAAATTAAGTTTTCAACACATTGCTTTGTCCCCTTTAGAAAAGGAAAAAGGAGACAAACCTCACCAACATGGGGGAAGCCAGGAGGTGCTGCCCCACCCCAATCAAATAAAAAAAAACACTTTACTGTATTTTTACTGTGCTGGTTAGGGGGGTCGGTGTGATATATTGTTTAAAAATGTTCTTAAGTGTTAATTGTATATTTCTATTTTTTTCTGTTTTACCTTCATGCCTGCAGCTGACTTTTCCTCCACCTCCTCTTCTCCCTTCGTCAGGCGAAGCTTCCTCCTCCTCCTCCTCCTCCTTTTCAGAGCAGGAATTCAGACCTAAGAAATATCAATAATGTCCATTATTTTCACAAGAAGGGAAAGAGGCCCATGTCAAAGCAGACCTATAATATTTCAAGCCCAGATTGCAGTGGAAGAAAGAATAAAGTTGGAAAGGAGCCAGCAGACAACTAACTGGAAGAAATGTGTTTTTCCCCCGTTTCCTCTTTCTGAAGCACTTTCCCCAGAATCATATAATGGTGCATCTAGCTGGAAGGGACCCCAAGGGTCATCCAGTCCAACCCGCCGCAAGGCAGGAATCTGAGAATGAACCACAAGGGTTGATTTCATAATAATAATAATAATAATAATAAGTGGAGGAATTGGGATCTTGAGGAATTAGCTGGTTTCAAAACCACTGCTTCAAGCAGTGCTTCATCTGAACAATACACTGTTCAGGTACAGTTTTCAATACATTAAAGGCGGCCTGAGAGGGAAAGCAAGGGAGATCTGCACTTTATTTTATATAAAGAAGAATAATTATTCTTATCACAGCCAGTTCCTCTGGAGTTGCTTCTCCCCCCAATTCAAATAAATAAAAATAGTATACTGTTAAGGCTTAGGAGGGAAGAGGCCGTGTCCCACTTGGGTGGGTGTAATTAGTAATAATAATAATAATAACAACAATAATAATAATAATTTAAAATTTAATGATACTGATAATTTATTACTCTTTCCAAGCCACCAGCAGGATATTTTTAAAAAACGAGAAAACGTCATATACTCCAAATTCCCTCACCTTTTTATAAGAATAACCATGATAATTGTTGGCAGGTTTGGGGATGGGATAATAATAATAATAATAATAATAATAATAATAATAATAATAATAATGGAGGAAAGTGGCAAAGGAGTGGCTTTTATATTCTTTTTATATTTGTATTTATAAATATATTTACATTTATATTTACCGTATTTTTCGCACCATAGGACGCACTTTTTCCCCTCCAAAAATGAAGGGGAAATGTGTGTGCGTCCTATGGTGCGAATGCAGGCTTTCGCTGAAGCCTGGAGAGTGAGAGGGGTCGGTGCGCACCGACCCCTCACGCTCTCCAGGCTTCGCGGACCTCTCCGCAAGGAGCCGGAGCGCTCCGGCTCCTTGCGGAGAGTTGCCAGCATGGCGAAGCCTGCGCGCGCTGAGCTCAGCGCGCCCAGGCTTCGCGGACCTCTCCGCAAGGAGCCGGAGCGCTCCGGCTCCTTGCGGAGAGTTGCCAGCATGCCGAAGCCTGCGCGCGCTGAGCTCAGCGCGCCCAGGCTTCGCGGACCTCTCCACAAGCAGCGGGAGTGCTCCCACGGCTTGCAGAGAGCTGCCTGTTTGTGGGCTGGGGTCGGGGGAAGCTCGAGCTTCCCCCGCCCCAGCCCCGCGCCTGGGGGGGGAAAATAATTTTCCCCCCTTTATTTCCCCCCAAAAAAATGGGTGCGCCCTATGGTCCGGTGCGCCCTATGGTGCGAAAAATACGGTATTTTTAACTTCCACTGTCAAGTGGAAAGGATACATTCAGGCAAAATATTTGTAACATGTAGTGTGTAATTTCTGCAAGAAATACATTGTTTCAGATACGGTTTCCAAGATACAATTTGAATAAATAAAAATACTAGACTGTTAAGCCTTAGGGGGTTAGGGTTAGAATATAGAATAGGATAGAATAGAATATATAGAATATATAGAATAGAATAGGAGAATAGAATAAGAATAGGATAGAATAGCATTAGAATAGAAAAGGTTAATTAGAATAATAGTAAGAAGAAAAAGAATAGAATACTATAAGAATAGAATAGGATAGGATAGGATAATTATAATAATAATAGTAATAGAATAATAATAATATAGGATAAAATAGAATAAGAATAGGATAATAGAATAATAATAATAATAATAATAATAATAATTTAAAAAATAATGATAACTTATTATCATTCCCCAGCCACCAGCATATTATAAAAAATGATAAAACATATGCTACAAACTTCCCTCACCCTTTAATAATAATAAGAATAGAATGGGATAGGATAATAGAATAGAATAGAATAAGAATAGGCTAGAAAAGAATAAGAATAAAATAGGATAGGATAAGAAGAATAGATAATAGAATAGTAGAAGAATAATGTAAAAATTAATGATGATAATTTATTAATTTATCATGGTAATTTATGATAATTCCCCAGCCACCAACAGAATAATAATATCAAGAATAAGAATGATAGAATAGGATAATAGAATAGAATACGAACAGGATAGAATAGAATGGAATAGAATAAGAATTTAACATTTATTTATTATTATTAATGATAATATTTTTTTACTCTTTCCCATCCACCAACAGAATATTTTAAAAATGATAAAAAATAATATACTACAAACTTCCCTCACCCTTTTATAGGAATAACTATTATAATAATAATGATTTAAAAATGAAGGATAATCCTCATTTATTCCCCTTCACTCCCCACAGAATATGAAAAAGGCAAAAAACAGACTATATTGCAAATTTCCCTAATCCTTTTCTAATAAAATGATTTAAAAAGTAATAATAATAATTTGTTGCTATGAAAAAGGCGCCCAAAGGGCGTGGGAAACAGCTGAGAAGCAGCTGGGAGGAGAAAAAGCGGGAAACGGCTGCCCCCCCCACAGCACGGCCTGGGATTGGCCCAAAGGCTGACCTATTGCCCCGTGTGCGTCGAGCAAGAGGGTTGCTTGGGCGGCCATTTTGGGCGAGGGCAAGGGGACTGGAAAGAGGGAGCGGAAAGAAAGGGCGGAAGAGGCAGCAGGGCCACCATGTTGGTTGAGGGCAGCAGAGTCTAGACTAGATTTCTGCATTTCAGGGGTCAAACCAGATGCCTCCTGAGGTCCCATTTCTGCATTTCAGGGGTAAGACTAGATGCATCATGAGGACCCATTTCATTCCCATCCACCAGGCGCTGTTTCGTCGCCCTGCCGTTCTTGGTTTTATTTGCAGAAATGAAACGTTCATTTATTTATTTGCAGAAAGTTCTTGGTTTTATTTGCAGAAATGAAATCTTGTAGCAGCCTGGGTGTTTCTGGTGCAGCTACAGCGTCAGGGCCAAACTGCCTTTCCAGCATATGTTTCAATTGGATGTATTGCCATTGCGTTTCACTGGTTAATCCATACTTAACTTGCAAAGTCTTATATTTGTAATTTTCATGTGGCCAGTGTTGGAAAAGCCATCAATAGGAAAATAAACAGTGACCCCGTGTGGCTTTTGCTGGAAAAGAATTCATGATAATTTCTTGTTGTTGTTGTTTAGTCGTTTAGTCGTGTCCGACTCTTCGTGACCCCATGGACCAGAGAACGCCAGGCACCTCTGTCCTCTACTGCCTCCCGCAGTTTGGTCAAATGATAATTTCTAGATGCAAGTTATTTCCAAGTAGGAATTTGGCTTTAAAATTATTTCCCCTTTCAAACTTTTAATTTATCTCATTTCTCCCGGTCTTTCTCCCTGTTCCCAATATATTTGTCTTAGACTTTGTAGGCTGGAATAGACGTCAATAGGAAAATAAACAGTGACCTCGTGTGGGCATTACTGGAAAAGAATTCATGATAATTTCTTGGTGAAAGTTATTTCAAGCAGGAATTTGAATTTGGCCTTAAAATTATTTCCCCTTTCAAACTTTCAGAGCCTACTCTGAAGGCCCATAAATGTAGAAAGGGCTTTTCTTTAGAGCACCTCTAATTGTCCAAAACTGGTGTGAAGTTGCTGGTTTGTAAATATTAACTATTCCTACCTGAATTACTCAAATGGCTTCTAGATGGGACCCCCAGAGGCATCTAGTCTGACCCCCGAAATGGGACCTCAAGAGGCATCTAGTCTGACGCCTGAAATGCAGAGATGGGACCCCAAGAGGCATCTAGTCTGACCCCCGAAATGCAGAGATGGGACACCAAGAGGCATCTGGTCTGACCCCTGAAATGCAGAGATGGGACCCCAAGAGGCATCTAGTCTGACCCCTGAAATGCAGAGATGGGACCTCAAGAGGCATCTAGTCTGACCCCTGAAATGCAAAAATGGGACCTGTAGTGAAGTTAGGAAATTCTAGTAGACAAACTTTGGTCAAGCAGCGGCAACCCTAACCCCAAAACCCCAACCCCAACCCTAAAACCATAACACTAAATCCCTAACCCTACCCCGACCCTAACCCTATAACCCCCTAACCCTAAACCCCAAACACCTAATTAAAGTAGCTGGCAGGGAAGGGGAAGTGATTGACCATCATACAACTAACTGGGAGGTATGTTTTTCTGGTTATTCTTTGTATAGCACTTTCCAGCAGGGCATCACTTAGGTGTCACAGCCTAAAGTGAAACAACTTTGCCATCATAAAGCTTAAGATAAGGGGACCCCTGACCCTTAGGTCCAGTCATGGCCTACTGAGATTGCGGTGCTCATCTCGCTTTATTGGCCAACAGAGCCAGCGTTCAGCTTCCGGGTCATGTGGCCAGCATGACTAAGCAGCTTCTGGCAAACCAAAGCAGCACACGGCAACACCGGTTACCTTCCTGCCGGAGCGGGACCTATTTATCTCCTTGCACTTTGACGTGCTTTTGAACTGCTAGGTTGGCAGGAGCAGGGACCCAGCAACGTTGCAGAGTTTAGAACCGCTGACCTTCTGACCGGCAAGTCCTAGGCTCTGTGGTTTAACCCACAGTGCCACCCACGTCCCGTAACTTAAAGGAATGCTATTTCTGTTTGTTCCTTCTGAAGAACATTCCAAAGAATCAAATGATACTACATTTATATCTATATCTGGAAGGGACCCCAAGGGTCATCCTGCCCAGCCCGCTGCAAAGCAGGAATATGCAGGAGAACTACCAACCTTGCTTGTGCTGTCAGTGTTGCCCTATTAAATGGCACTTTTAAGGCAATTTAAACTGCAGCTGCAAGTTGCGCCATGAAGCACACCTTGCCATCCCCTTTTCCTGACTGGGAGCGGAGGAGGTGCTGCTTACAGTCTCCCCAGGAGCATTTCAACAGTCAGGAGGAGGCCTGAAGCCTTCGGGGTAATTGTACATAAGCTAAGAACGTTTAACACTATTTCTCTTTCTTCTTTCTGAAGCCTTTTGCAAAGAATAATGATGGTATATAAACCCCTGGAAAGGACCCCAAGGGTCATCCAGTCCAACCCGCAGCATCAAAGGAGTCCCTTACAGGGAACAATCCTGCAAGCTTGGTTATGCAGCAAAAGTTGCCATCTTACATGGCACTTTGAAGGTTACTTCAGGGATGCACACCTCTCCTGCAGCTGCAAGGTCAGACATGAAGCCAACATGGCCATCCACTATTATTGACTGGAAACAGGGAAGTTCTGCTTACATCCTCCCTGGGAGGCCCTGACCCCTAAGCCAAACCCCAAGCCTCTCCCTAACCGCGACCCTAACGATAACACAACCAGCAACCCCTAGACTAATAACAGCAGGCATACAACTTCTGACCTTTGTCAAAGGTTGAGACACCCCTGACCATTAGGTCCAGTGGTGGCCGACTCTGGGGTTGCGACACACATCTCGCTTTATTGGCCGGCGTACAGCTTCCGGGTCATGTGGCCAGCATGACTAGGCCGCTTCTGGCGAATCAGAGCAGCACATGGAAACACCGTTTACCTTCCCGCCGGAGCGGTACCCATTTATCTCCTTGCACTTTAACGTGCTTTTTGAACTGCAAGGTTGGCAGGAGCAGTGACCGAGCAATGGGCACTCACCCCATCGTGGGGATTTGAACCAGAGATATTCTGATCGGCAAGTCCTAGGCTCTGTGGTTTAACCCACAGCGCCACCCACGCCTGTTCTTTCTGACCCTTGATCCCTAGTCACAAACTAGATTTTCCATGGCCTTCTTTACTCCAACCCCAAATTGTCCAGGTTGTTGTGCACCTGTCTAGAAGTACCATTTTCGTTAAGGAAAACATCTCATGAAGAGACTTTCCTGCACCTGCAGCCTCAGGTGTGCATTGCAGGGCACACCCAAAACAAAACTGTCTTCCTGACCCAGGAGATGAAGACTATACTTTTTGGGAAGCCTGTTTATTCTGGCTCGTTTCTACAGTTGTGTATGCACTGCACACTGGTGTTGGTGAAGAAAACCCTCACCCCCTCAAACCCAGAGGATCCCAAGACAATTTGGCTCCTACCGTTCTCTGTATGGGTGCTGCTCCTCTTCCGGGCAGGCGCTGAAGATGGGATGAAGACCTTGTCCACCGTGATTGGGGGGGGAGACAAATTGGGGGGAGAACACAAAGGGTTCCCTCTATCTCCCCCTTCTGCCCTGAAGTGTGTGCAGGGAAGCCCACTCATTTCAGGAACCCTCATCCCCCCCCCTTTCATTTTTCATGCATATAAGTAGGCTTTTGCCCAAAACATATGGGTGATGATAAATGCACAAAATCTGACATTAGGGAACAAAGCACAGCCCATACAGAGAAATATCAGTGGGCCTGATTTACTTCAGATGAACTGAAAGACTAGGAGTATAAAACAGGCATCCATCATATGTATTGCTATGCAAGAAAGAATATAGTAGCTGGCAGGGAAGGGGAAGTGATTGGCCATCATACAACTAACCGTATGTTTTTCTGGTTATTCTTTGTGGAGCACTTTGCAGAGGGCATCCCTTAGGTGTCACAGCCTAAAGTGAGGCAACTTGACCATCATAAAGGTCAAGGGACCACTGACCATTAGGTCCAGTCGTGGCAGACTCAGGGGTTGCGGCGCTCCTCTCGCTTTATTGAACGAGGGAGCTGGCGTATATAAACCTGGAAGGGACCACAAGGGTCATCCAGTCTAACCCACTGCATCGCAGGAACATGCAAGAGTCCCTTATGGGGAAGAATCCTGCAACCCTGGTTGTGCAGCAAATGTTGCCCTCTTAAATGGCACTTGAAAGGCTACTTAAGTAAAGTTCGGGGATCTACAGCTCTCCTGCAGCTGCAAGTTCAGCCATGAAGCAAACATGGCCATCCGTTACTCTTGACTGGAAACAGAGGAAGTGCTGCTTACATCCTCCCAGGCCCTGACCCTGACCCCTAAGCCCAAGCCTCTCCCTAACCCCGACCCTAACAATGACCCAAACCTCAACCCCAAGACTTACACCAGCAGACTTACTTCTGAGCTTTGTCAAAGGTAAAGGGACCCCTGTGGCACCCGCGTCCCGTAACTTAACGGAATGCTATTTCTGTTTCTTCTTTCTGAAGCACATTCCAAAGAATCATATGATGCTGCATATATATCTATATCTGGAAGGGACCTCAAGGGTCATCCATCCCCAACCAGCTGCAAGGCAGGAATATGCAGGAGAATAACCACTAACCTTGGTTGTGCTGTCCATGTTGCCCTATTAAATGGCACTTTTAAGGCACTTTAAACTGCAGCTGCAAGTTGCGCCATGAAGCACACCTTGCTGACTGGGAGCGGAGGAGGTGCTGCTTACAGTCTCCCCAGGAGCATTTCAACAGTCAGGAGGAGGCCTGAAGCCTTTGGGGTGATTGTACATCTGCTAAGAACATTGCCCATACAGGCAACCCATCTTTTGCAAATGCTGCCTTGCCTCTTTTTCTTCTCTTTCCTTTGGCTGCCACGCTACTGGGTGAATCAGGTGTTTGGTTAAAGGAGCTGTTTGGATCTTGTGCCCAAAGATCCCCTTTCCCCCTCACGCCCCAAAAGGCAGCAGCAGGAGAGCCCTGGCACTGGCATCTGGTCTCAAAAGATCCCCTTTTCTCCCTCCCTCTGTCCGGCGAAACTTCCCTCTTCCTTGTCCTCCACCTTTTTGGGAGAAGGAATTCAGCACAGCCCTTTGAGACCTGAGAAATATCAGGGGGGTGGATTATTTCAAGAACTAAAAGAGGGGTCCGTGTAAAAACAGGCACAGGATCTGCCAGGCTCAAATTAATGTGCAAGGAATAATAAAGATGCTCACAGGAAGCGAGGTGACTATCCCATCATACAGCTAACTGTAATACAGTAAATACAGCTATTTCTCTTTCTTCTTTCTGAAGCCCTTTCCAAAGAATGATGGTATATAAACCTCTGGAAGGGACCCCAAAGGTCATCCAGTCCAACCCGCAGCATCGCAGGAACATGCAGGAGTCCCTTACGGGGAACAATCCTGCAACCTTGGTGATGCAGCAAATGTTGCCCTCTTAAATGGCACTTTGAAGCCTGCTTAAGTATACTTCAGGGATGCACACCTCCCCTGCAGCTGCAAGTTCAGCCAGGAAGCAAACATAGCCATCCACTATTCTTGACTGGAAACAGAGGAAGTTCTGCTTACATCCTCCCTGGGAGCATTTCAACAGTCAGGGGGAGACCCTGACCCCTACGCCTAACCCCAAGCCTCTCCCTAACCGCGACCCTAACAACAACCCAAACCCCAACCCCTAGACTTACAACAGCAGACTTACAACTTCTGACCTTTGTCAAAGGTAAAGGTAAAGGGACCCCTGACCATTAGGTCCAGTTGTGGCCGACTCTGGGGTTGCGCTACGCACCTCGCTTTACTGGCCAGCGTACAGCTTCCGGGTCATGTGGCCAACATGACTAAGTGGTTGGCCATCATACAACTAACCTGGAGGTATGTTTTCTGTTTCTTCTTTCTGTGGCAGTTTCCAGCTCTTAGGAATATGCAGGCATCCCTTATGGAGATCCCCCTGCAAGTTTGGTGTTCACAGTACCAAAAGGTGGTAGCATTTAACTGTTATGTGTCACAGCCTAAAGTGAGGCACCTTTGCCATCATACAACTAACTTAAAGGAATACTATTTCTGGTTCTTCTTTCTGAAGCACATTCCAAAGAATCATATGATGGTGTATATATCTATCTGGAAGGGACCTCAAGGGTCATCCAGCCCTACGCGCTGCTAGGCAGGAATATGCAGAATAACCACTATCCTTGGTTGTGCTGTCAAGGTTGCCCTATGAAATGGCACTTTTAAGCAGTCAGGAGGAGGCCTGAAGCCTTCGGGATTGTACATCTGCTAAGAACATTTATGCCTCCAGAAAGGGAAACAACCATGAGCCTGCTCTAAGGCAATGCTCATGAGTGTACAGTGGTGCCCCGCAAGACGAACGCCTCGCAAGACGAAAACCCGCTAGACGAAAGGGTTTTCCGTTTTGGAGGCGCTTCGCAAAACGAATTCCCCTATGGGGTTGCTTCGCAAGACGAAAAAAATCTTGCATCCCCCCGCAGGTTTTTTTCGCTTTTTTTGCCCTTTTCTTAAGCCGCTAAGCCGCTTATCAGCTGTTCCGCTGATAAGCCGCTTAACAGCTGATCGCTGGAAGCCGCTTGACAGCTGTAGCGCTAATCCGCTAAGCTGTCAATGGGCTTGCTTCGCAAGACGAAAAAACCGCTAGACGAAGAGCCTCACGGAACGGATTAATTTCGTCTTGTGAGGCACCACTGTATAAAGTGCTTTTTTTTTTTTAGAACACCTCTCTTAACATTACAAACTGCTGCAAATTTCCAAAATGCATACATACGTGCCAGTATTTGTCAATGTAAACGATTCGATTGGCATTTGGTTTGGGCCCCTGTTGCAGGGGCTCAGCCCACTTAGTCTTGTGCCATTGGGGCTCCCAGCCTAGGGGCATAGCGGGGGGACAGTCTTAAATCTTTGCTTCGCCCCTGCTGTAGTGCACATTGCACAGTTGATTTTTAAGGGCTGACACAAAGAAACACACATCCCCAAAACTGTATTCTGAAGCACTTTCCAAAGAATCATGATGTTGGGTGAGTATATATTGGGAAGGGACCCCAAAGGTCATCCAGTCCAACCTGCTACATACAAGGCAGGGATTTGTGCATGGCTGAGGGATCCACACTTCTCCTGCAGCAGCAAGTTAAGTTACACCATGAAGCCCCCCTTGCCATCCCCTTTCGCTGACTGAGAGCAGAGGAAGGGCTGCTTACAGCCTCTCCAGGAGCATTTCGACAGTCAGGAGCGGGCCTGAAGTTCTTGGGTGATTGCACATATGCTAACAACATTTATACCTCCGGGCAAAGGAAAAACCATGAGCCTACTCCGAAGGCTCATAAATGTAGAAAGTGCTTTTCTTTAGAGCACCTCTCTTAACATTGCAAGCTGCTGCAAATGTCCAAAACTGGTGTCAAGTTGCTGGTTTGTAAATATTAAATATTCCTACTTTATTGATCTGAATTACTCAAATGGCTTCTAGTGCTGGCCACTACAACAGGGGCTGATCCCCATTTATTCTTGTGGTGTTCAATTCAGCGTATCTGCTCAAAAAAACAAACAGAAAGTAAGGGAGGGTTGCCATTAAGGCTGGGGGGAGGGGGCAAACTGGGTCTTCTAGACCCAAACTGGGTTTAGGGATGCTCCATTAGACAAATCAGCCAGCTCACTGCCTCTCTAATTCACTGGGCTTGCTTGCAAATTAATTATCTTTTTAAATTTATGCCTCTTCCAAAACATTTATCTTAAGATTTAACATGCAAGTGTACCACTTTTGGATGCTAATTATTCTCCGGTTGGATTATGTGGATAAATCGATAGGTGAAAGAATCGGTGCCTTGAGTAATTACCTGGTTAAAGCAATGGTTCATCTGAAGAAATTAAGTTTTCAACACATTGCTTTGTCACCTTTAGATAGCCTAACAAGAAAAGGAATAGGAGACAAACCTCACCAACATGGGTGAAGCCAGGAGGTGCTGCCCTACCCCAATCAAATAAATAAAATTATTTTACTGTATTTTTACTGTACTGTACTGTGGTGGTTGGGGGGGGTGAGGCCAAGCCCCACTTGGGTGGGTGTGATATATCAGGAGCAGGGTTGTTTAAAAATGTTCTTAAATGTTATATATTAATATGTATTTCTATTTTTTCCCTTTTACCTTCATGACTTTTCCTCCATCTCCTGTTCTCCCTTCATCACACGAAGTTTCCTCCTTTTCAGAACAGGAATTCAGCAGAGCAGACCTAAGAAATATCAATAATGTCAATTATTTTCACAAGAAGGGAAAGAGGGGTCCACATCAAAGCAAACATATAATATGTCCAGCCCAGATTGCAGTGGAAGAAAGCATCAAGTGGGAAAGGAGCCAGAAGATGACTAAGTGGAAGAAATGTGTTTTTCTTCTTGATTTTTCTTGTTTCTTCTTTCTGAATCACTTTCCCAAGAATCATATAATGGTGCATCTAGCTGGAAGGGACCCCAAGGGTCTTCCAGTCCAACCCATATGCGAAGGAACCACAAGGGTTCATTTAATATTAATAAAAATAGTAATAAGTGAAAGAATTAGGATCTTGAGGAATTAGCTGGTTACAAAAGCACGGCTTCAAGCAGTGCTTCATCTGAACAATACACTGTTCAGGTAGTTTCCAAGACATTAAAGGTGATCTGAGGGGGAAAGAAATGGAGATCTGAATTCACAGCCAGTTCCTCTGGAGTTGCTGCATCCAAGGGGAGCTTCCCTGCCCCAATAAAAATACTATAATGTTACGGCTTAGGAGGGAAGAGGCCGTGTCCCACTAAGGTGGGTGTAATTTATAATAAAAATAATTTAACTTTAACTCATTATTAATGATAATAATGAATTACTCTTTCCCAGCCACCCACAGAAAATTTTAAAAGCGATAAAACATAATATACTACAAATCTCCCTAACCCTTTTATAATAAGAACCATTATAATAATGCTAACAATTTAAAAATGAAGGATAATCCTCATTTCTTCCCCTTCCTCAACAGAATATTAAATAATTCGACAAAACGTGATATATTACAAACTTCAACCAAGCCTTTCTAATAATGATAATAATAATTGAAAAATCAATTATGATAATCCTTTATTATTATTTCCCGCCCGCTCCCAACAGAAGAGTCTTAAACTCACGCGCTTCCTTCACGAAAATGGCGAGGGAAACGCTGAGGAGAACACGCGCCCAAGGCCTGGCCCCGCCCACCACCCGACCTGGGATTGGCCAAAAGGCCGACCTATCGCCGCCCAGCTTAATGCTGCAGCGGCTGCTGGGTGCGTGTGTCGAGCGAGGGCATTCCTAGGGCGGCCATTTTGGACGAGGGCAAGGGGACTGGAAAGAGGGAAACGGGCCGGAGGGGGGAAGAAAGGGCAGAAGAGGCGCCACCGCCACCATTTTGGTGGAGGGCCTTCGACGGCGATAGGTCGGCCTTTGGGCCAATCCCAGGACGGGCTGTAGGCGGGGCCAGCAGGTTTTCTCCCAGCTGTTTCTCAGCTGATTCTCCTCAGCTGTTTCCCACGCCCTTTGGGCGCCTTTTTCCTACAGGGAAACGGCAATCAAGGGTTATTAGCATTACAGTGGTGCCTCGCAAGACGAAATTCATCCTATTAGTGGTTTAGCGGCTTTTAGCGGCTTATCAGCTTAGCGGATCAGCTGATAAGCGGCTTAGCTGCTTAGAAAAAGGGGGAAAGGGGGGGGAACTGCAGGAACTCCAAGACATTTTTGTCTTGCAAAGGAAGCCCATAGGGAAATTCGTTTTGCGAAGCGCCTCCAAAACGGAAAACCCTTTCGTCAAGCGGGTTTTCCGTCTTGCAAGGCGTTCGTCTTGCGGGGAACCACTGTACTTTTTCAATTATTTTTATTATTAGAAAAGGCTTAGGGAAGTTTGCAATATAGTATGCTTTGTCGCGTTTAAATGAGGATTATGCTTCATTTATAAGTTGCTATCATTATTATAATGGGTATTCTGTTAGAAGGGTGAGGAAAGTTTGTAGTATATTGTCTTATCGTTTTTTAAAAATATTCTGTTGGTGGCTGGGAAAGAGTAATAAATTATTATTACATTAAATGTTAAATTATTATTATTATTAATCACACCCACCCAAGTGGGACACGGCCTCTTCCCCCCTAAGCCTTAACAATATACTATTTTTATTTATTTGAATTGGGGGGAGAAGCAACTCCAGAGGAGCTGCCTGTGATAAGAATAATTATTCTTCTTTATATAAAATAAAAGTGCAGATCTCCCTTGCTTTCCCCCTCAGGCCACCTTTAATGTCTTGGAAACTGTACCTGAACAGTGTATTGTTCAGATGAAGCACTGCTTGAAGCACTGCTTTTGTAACCAGCTACAGTAGTTCCTCCAGATCCCAATTCCTCCACTTTTTATTCAATGCCGTCTCCTTGGGGTTCCTTCGCCGATTCCTGCCTTGCAGCGGGTTGGACTGGATGACCCTTGGGGCCCCTTCAAGCTCGATGCACCATTATATGATTTTTGGGAAAGTGACTCAGAAAAAATAAAGAAGAAAGCACATTTCTTCCATTTAGTCGTCTGCTGGCTCCTTTCCCACTTGATTCTTTCTTCCACTGCGATAATTTAACATTTAATGATAATATTTCCCAGCCACCAAAAGAATATTTTAAAAGATGATAAAACATAATATACTACAAATTTCCCTAACCCTTTTATAGTAAGAACAATTATAATAATAATGGTAACAATTGGTAACAAAATTCATGATAATCCTAATTTATTCCCCTTCCCAGGCCCCTGTGGGCTGCTCCCAATAGATTAAAAACACGACACAACATAATAATTGCAAACTTCCCTAAGCCTTTTTTATAATAATAACAAAAGTAATAATTTAAAAATCAATGATGATAATCCTTTATTATTGCTGGCTCCCAACAGAATACAGTATGAAAAAGACGACAAAACTTACAAGCTTCCTTCACGAAAAGGGCGCGGGAGACGCTGAGGAGAAAAAGCGCCAAAAGCCCGACCTGGGATTGGCCAAAAGGCCGACCTATCGCTGCCGAGATTTTTATTGTTGCTGTGGCTGCTGGGCGCGTGCGCTGAGCGGGGGGGGGGGGAGCGGGGCATGACGGGAAAGAGGGAAACGGACCGGAGGGGGAAGAAAGGGCAAAAGGCGCGCCACCGCCGCCATGTTGGTTGAGGGCAGTGGGACCTAGCCTGCCGTTGGGTGGCGCTGGTCTCCCTCGTGAGGTGGGCGCCTCGTTGGGGGTCCCTGCGAAGAAGGAAGGCCGGAGGGCCCCCCTAAACCCCCTCCGGGAGGAGTCCCAACAGTGCCTGAGGGGCCTGGGCCTTCCTCTGCTTTCTCATCATCATCATTATTATTAATGATAATCCTCATTATTAGCTTCTCCTTATTCTCCTTCTCCTTGCAGCGTTTCCCTGAGCGCTGCTTCCAAGCTCCCTCAGGAGCAGCCCAGGTAGACTGCCTCTGGCCCAGGAGGCTCTGCCAGAGCAGAAGAGGCGCCTGGGAGGCCAGGGTAGCCCCACGAGGTGGGCTCCTGACCCCCCAGGTGTCTTTTGGGGTGCAGGGGCCAAAGTCCTGCTTTCTGCCTCCACCCCTCCAGCCTTTGGCCCGCCTCGCCCTGCCGGTGTGCAGGCAAGTTGGGGGCGAAGTCCTGCTGGGCGGATGGCACGCCTGTGGGTGCTGTGGGGTGCCCTGCTGGGCTGGGGTGAGCCAGGGGGGCAAAGGGAGACGGGGGCTGCAAATCCCGTCCCTCTCTCTCTTCTCTCTCTCAGTTCCCAAAGTCCTTGGAATTATAGTTCTGAGCAGCGGGTTGGACTAGATGACCCTTGAGGCTCTTCCATCTCTCCCATTCTAGGATGTTCCCTGTCTCCCTCTCTCTTCCTCTCCTTTTAATGGCACTTTCCCCTCCGCCCCCCCCCCAGCTGGGGAACTCAAGTGCCAGCGCCTGCAACTTCGCCTGCAACCGCTGGGATTACTCTGACGAGAGCCATTGCAGTACGTTTTGGCATCGCCAAAGGAATCGGGGAGACGTGTCTTGATTCCCCTCTTAGAGAATGATTTAACCCATCTTCAAAACAAAAAAAATTCCTTCCAGTAGCACCTAAAAGACCAACTAAGTTAGTTCTTGGTATGAGCTTTCGTGTGCATGCACACTTCTTCAGATAACTATACTTCTTCAGGTATCTGAAGAAGTGTGCATGCACACGAAAGCTCATACCAAGAACTAACTTAGTTGGTCTTTAAGGTGCTACTGGAAGGAATTTTTTTTGTTTTGACTATGGCAGACCAACACGGCTACCTATCTGTAACTTAACCCATCTTGACATCCCTCAAAGCACCCTGGGAAACTGCTTGGGGCGCTGGCGGCCAGAAATCCAACAGGTGCAGAGCCACCTACTCGGCATTTTCCCCAGTGTGGTGGGGGAAATGCCGCCTGCACGGTTCTCATAATTCCATATCAATATCACATAATACGTTTCTAGACTGCAGGACGTTTCTAGACTCTGGTGCCTGGCGCCCCCTGATGGCCTACACCGGAAGAGCCCACGGCGTTTTCCAGGTGGGTCTTGAGCTCCTCGCTCTGATTTTTGTGGTTCATGCTGTGCCCGTGGCCATGATATTTGATCTGATAGTGACTTCAGGCTGATCCAGTGCAAAAATCATGAGGATCCGTGTTTTTTAACCATGTTTTTGCGCCATTGCGGCACCATGAAACAGTGGATGCGTGATTTTTTTGGGTTCTGCCTACAGACTAAAATGTGGTGTAGAGTATCATGGTGTTTTCATTTTGTTTCAATATAAAAATCATATGAATTCATGAGGATCCATGCTTAGGATCCATGTGTTGGATCCACTTTTTTTATAGTCCAGTCTGTAGGCGTGCCTTCCAGGTGTAATTTGACACTGGATTTGTTGGAGTTATTTTTTAAAACTTGGAGGATCCATGAGGACCTTTAACCCAGAGCCCGCACTTTCGCCTCCTGCGTTGCAAGATGCAGTTCCTGGGTTATGTTGCGGATGCAGCAGCAGCAGCCAATCGCAAAGCGGGTTTCCTTCCGACGAGCCAATAGGCGCGAGCCCCTCTCTTGCTTTCCTTCCGGGAGCCGCTTTGCAAACAAGCTGGGTCCCGGGGCTCGTGCGGAGAAGGGGAGGCGGAGACTTGTGCTCTGCTTGAGGTTTTGTTGCAAGCGTGCAGCCGCCACCAGCCGCGGTCCGCGATGTCTCGCTTCTTCCAAAGTGTCTCTGCTAAGCGCGCAGAGAGCCGAGGGGGACCAGGCGTGGAAGAGCAGCACTTGAGGCAATGGGGGCTGGCAGGTGAGTGGGATCGTGGGCTTGGCTGCTCTGCACCAAGTTTCCCCTGAGTCAGAGCTTTTCAACCTTTATGATTACGGCTCAGGAGTCCAGTTATGTCACCACCCCACCCCTCAATTTGGGTATGCAGAAGATATTAAAATTAAATTTAAATAACCGCAGAAAGAGGAGGAAGGAAGTTTTGAAATGTCAAAATGTTTGTAAAATTAACGAAATGTATAAAATCAGTGAAATGTCTAAACTTGAAAAGTATAAATAAAAAAATTGAAATCTTTATTTATTTATTTTTTAAAGTTATGTCACCCTTTGCCTGCAGAGCTGACAGCCTCTCACCCTTTTTCAAGCACCCTTCCTTGGGGAGTGCTCCCTTAGCCTCCTTTCCTCTCCTGGGTGTCCTCTGGGCAGCCGCTGCTGCTGCTGCCCCGGTCTCTGAGCTGACCCACGCCCCCACCCCAAAGAGAGGCCCTATTCACCAGCAGGGCTTTTAGCCAGGGCTGCTTCAATAAACAGATGCAAGGGAGGGAGAGACAGGAGAAGGCATCAGAGGAGGGAGGGAAGGAAGCAAAGAGGGACAGAGGCCAATGTTGCCCACAGCCTCTAACCATCATTCAAGGCCCCATGGCACACTGCTTGAAAACCACTACCCTAAGTGAGCAAATTTCGTGGCTCCTAGGGGTGCGGCATGAAACCTCCTAGCATGTTTGCAAAACTAAGCAGGGCCCAATATGCTTTCAAGAGGGGGGGGCATGTGTTGAGAAGTCTGCGTCACAGGGATTGGGCTGGATGACCTGGGGGGGTCCCTTCAAACTCTACAATTCTATGATTCTGCGGGATGCTGCACTTAAGTGCTTCAAATGTTTGCCAGCTCTGGCAAGATTGCATATGTCTAGAGGGGGGAGTATTGTTTTGTCTTTTTATAGTGCAGTGCACCTCACGATCTTTGGAGCCCACTCCCAGGGGCTGAGGTCCCTTTAGCTAACCGAATAAAATATTTACCCCTCCCCAAGTTGATGGGCAGTGCCATTCAAATGGTATGTGTGTGCCATGTCTTGTGATTGATTATGCGGGGCGGGGCTTGCCTTACTTGCCCCTCCCCAACATTTTATTCAAGTTGACGCCCCATAAACCACATTTAAGCTTGAGGCATAATAGATATGCCAAGATAATTTATTTCTCCAAGATGCACAATCTATCCATTCTCCCAGTACCCAGATCTCTGGGTTAACCTTACCAGTATTATGCCATGTTCTCTCTTTTCAGGCATTCATCTACGCCCCTATCAGATGGAAGGAGTAAAGTGGCTGACACACTGCTATGAAACCTGGCATGGCTGCATCCTGGGTGATGAAATGGGTCTTGGGAAGACTTGCCAGGTTTCTCATTCTATCCTTCCCGTTTAGTCATTGTAGGAAAAGAGCGGTTATAAGCACTGCATTTCTATGAATGACGCCATGTATCTCTCCCCCCCCCCCCATGTATTCCAGGCTATTTCTCTGCTTGTTGTCTTAAGTGGGAAGCTTAATAAAAGTCCGTTTTTGATCCTTTGCCCTCTGTCTGTGTTAAACAACTGGAAGCAGGAACTAGAAAGGTAAACTTTGTAAATGTTCATAATCTTCTCAGCAGTGGCACACTGTCAGTGGACTAGGCTAGCCCCCTAAATTAGAATATTAAAGCCTGGAGCCTCCTTCTTAAAACCTGGGAAACTTTTGCCCATCTTACGGAGGGATGCACAGTTGCTGACCTGCATGATGTCGGCCTCCACATCACCCTTGCAAGCTGGCGCCTCTGGCCCTAACTGGTCCCCTATGAAAAATTCACTGCATGCCCCTGCTTCTCAAAGCCATGAGGCCTACCAATGTTAAACTTCATTGAAAAATCCTGTAAGTCCTATGGTGAGTGCCTGCAGAAAGTCCATACATCAACCATGTAGCAAATAAACGGTTGTATTTCTCATTTTTTCCATCATCAAATTGAAATAGTAATTTTTTAAAAGGGCAACTTGCCTATGACAGCTCTATGCACTGGGAAGCAGTAGAATAAAATGTTGTTTGTTTATTTAACCCGCTCCTACCTTTCCACCATCTCCCTTGATCCTGATATGTGCAGCTGCCCTCAAATGTGAACACTGGGCGCCTTTACCATTCACAGTAGCCCACAAGATATATAACAGATGCCATGTTCAGGCCTTCTGTTAATTAGGACAAAGACCACATTGTGCATAGAGAAGACCCCATCTGAGACTGAAGGCTGTTGGGCTAGATAAATCAGCTTCATATGTTAATAGATTCTGATTAGAGCACTGTAATCTATGTATTTCCTCAATGTTATTATTATTATTATTATTACTATTATTATAACAGATTTTCTCCAAGTCTTTCCCTCGTGACGTATTCAGGAAACAAGGAAGAAAGAACTGAGCTACAGCAGGACTTCAAATCAAATCATGATTTCCGCATTCTGCTGACTACTTACGAGGTACTTAGCATCGTCTAGGGGTACAGAACATACAAAGCACCTGTTTTTCTGTTAATATTTTGGAGGTATGCATCAGGCCACCACCTCTACGTCGTACCTCTTCCACCTCTAAATTCTCTATGGTATTGCATTTGTCTTTCTTTGGGGTAGCTCCTCATGTAGATTAAATATTGATCTGCCAGAGCACTGAACTTTGTCCCCAGTGGATACTACACTCTTGTCTTCGATCAAAATCACAATGTGAGGAGACTGGGAAGCCAGCCAGTGCCTCTACATAGCTCCATCCTTATTTTAGACATTTGTGATATATCAGTATATCGCAATGTTAAGCTGTTGATGTATCACAAAGTTGAGAATCAGATATCTTCCAGCGCTAGGCAGCATCATATAGATGCTGCGGTTGGGCATGAGATGCAAAAATGAAACAGCACACTTCTGTCTGGAAGTTCTAGCAAGGGGTGAGGGAGAGCAGGATCCACTCTTTAATTCATTTGTTTCTTCTCCAGCTACAATATCTTTCTGAGCCTCCATTATTACAGTTCTGCAGCAGTTAAGTGACCAACACCTTTCTTATGCTTGATTGCAGGTGTGCCTTAGAGACACAGCATTTCTGAAACGGTGAGAACATTTCTACCGAGGGCAAAATAACTTCCCCATTACGTATGGGGTTCAGAGATTGGTCACATTTCTCCTTGCACTAGCTTTTAGCGGCTGGGGTTAAAGGTTTGTCTCTGATGCTTTCTTTGTCTCAAACTGTGGTTTCTCTCCACAGAAAATTGCCCATCTCATTCTTATCAAGGGGGCAGAGGAGTCCCCTTTCAGAACATTCCTTCATCAGGAAAAAAATTGTCTACCATTTAATTCCCAAGGAAGCACATCACTTGAATAGCCTGACTCTTTCAGTATAGGCAAGGTGTGACTTGGCCTACTGGCTATTAGGAAACATTCAAAGTTATTCATACTTCATTAACTCTCTCCTGTCCAAGCCCACAATTTCTTTACAAATTAATCTTGTGTAAAACTCATGGGCCCAGATTGTGGGATTGCTGGGCAAGTTAAATAACTGCCTAAGTCTGTGTGAAACTTTTCTATATTTTTAAGATTCATGAGGCTTGTGCTTCCAAAGAACAGCACCTTTTTGTGTGGTACTTATTTGATTCAGCCAGGGAAGGAAAACCAGTAGCAGTTCTTACTGGAAGCAGAGTTTGGGAACATGTTGGCAACAGCAGCAGAAACAGAAAAGACAGAAAGAGCAATTCTTTTGCTCCCCCACCAAATTTGCATTCTGATGTAAACTGTCTACTCTGTCAGGATTTAATTAGTCTAAACCTTACATATAGATTGATGCTGAAATGGAGGTGATGCCTAAAAGCCTTTTTTCTCATAGAGAGAAAATGTATTTATTGGGGGGTGTCATTTTTTTAATTAAGCCTCCATGTGACTGTGACTAATGAGCTGTTTTCCTAATCAGTTAAGCAGAATTTTGCTGTAATTTTTCAAATAGAAGGCTAATAATATTCAAATAGAAGACTAATAACATTCAAATAGAAGACTAATAACAGCAGCTAATATTTTGAGTGCAAAGAGAAACAGATGTTCTGGAAGCAGTAAGATGAGTTTGTTTGTTGTTGTTTTTTAAATTTCAGCAGATGTAGCACATCAGAAAATAAATGGCACTTTTAGGTTTCAAAATATTCTAATGTTTAAAAATTTAATAATTAAGTACATATGCCCTTGTAAATGGCAGGTTTCGGCTAATGGTTGTTTTTCACAAGATAGCACAATAGCACTCTTGTGAGGATAATCTCAATGTTTCCCTTCAGCCAAAGGAAATCAATTTTGAGTCGCTACTGCCCTTTCTGGTTTAACCTTCTGCTCTGTGTAGGCTTTTAAAACTCTGTTCAAAGTGCTCTTGAAAGAGTTCATATCTTAATCAGACTAAGTGCTGACAGCTTTCTGTGCCTGCAAGCATTGGCATATGGATTTTAAAAAATCAGTTGATGCAATAATGGAGTTCTTTTTTGTGTAAGTTTGTGTGCGGAAATCTGGGCGGAAGAAGAAAGGAACCATAGTATGTAATATAACCAAGCAGCTTGTGAGTAAGGAAAGAGGAGAAATCTCTTGCTTCTGGTTGCCCCCCGGTGGTTGTGGTTCCTCTAACTTTTCTTCCCCGTGTTCAGTTTCAGCTGGGCTTGCCTTGTTGTGGACGAAGCTCACAGACTGAAGAATCAGGACTCACTACTTCATAAAGTACTCTCTGAGGTAAAGAAAACTACAGTCCTGATCTTTGTAAAGAAGGAAAGCACATATGTTTTGTCACAGCCTTCTGACTTGAGCTCAGATAGATAAAGGATCTTCTACAGTGAGCTTTTGTTTTGTTAGGTGGATTGGCTTTTCCTCGGGCTCATACAGACTCCCATAGTCCAACAGTTTAATTTGCCATTCTTCTCTGGTAGGGACTTTATCTTCTTTCCATCTCTGGGCTAATGACATCTGTGCGGCTGTCGTCGCTAGCAAATTCTCTGTTCAACCTGAGCAAGAAATTTGAGATGTAAAGCAGTCGCAGGGGGAACCAAATCATGACGCTGCCTTACCTCCCTACCTTATTCCAGTCGTACCTGAACTGTACATATTCTGGATCTCTTTCAGTTTACAACGGACTTCAACCTCCTGCTGACGGGCACTCCCATTCAGAACAGCCTCCAAGAGTTATATGCCCTGCTTGCTTTCATTGAACCAGCTACATTCCCCAAGGAGCTGGTGGAAGAATTTGTTCACTATTATCATGGAATTGAAAAGGAAAGCAAAGTAGGCAAGTACAAATGTGATAACTGGATGTCGGCTATTACCTGCAGAATGTTGGCAACTGAGATGAAGGTTTTCTTTAAATGGGATTATGTAGAGTCTGCATTTAGGCAAAAAGTCCTTTGGCTTTACAGCCAAGATTTCCATGGTATGCTATGGAGGAGGAGAAAGCTTCTTCTCTTTGTTTTTTAAGAAATAAAAAATTAAAATATGTACTGAGTTGAGTGTATATGTGTGGGAAGGCGAGTTGAGTCACATGGTAAAATTATGAGTGTCAGGCAATAGATGCCTGTGGTACTCAAATATGTCACGTAGCATTCAGCTTTATGGACTTAGAAACCCTGCCCCCACTTCATATTTAAAATCTAGGGCTATATCTGTGTTTCTCTCCCGTATAGCCAAAGAACTGCACAGTCTCTTGCAGCCCTTCTTGCTCAGAAGAGTGAAGGCTGATGTGGCAGCCGAACTCCCCAAGAAAGAGGAGGTGGTTCTCTACCACGGGATGTCAGCCTTGCAGAGAAAGTTTTACAAGGCTGTTTTGATGAAAGACCTAGGTAATTGGGCAAGGGGAAGACTTTGGAATCGGAATGAAGTGAGTGTGGTGGTTTTACGGGCGCCTGGGAGGCAGAGACTTTGGGGGTCCATCCACACTTCTGCTTGTCCTATGCCTAAAAAGCTTGGGTCTGAGTGCTTTTCCTGTGATTTCTAGGGACGAATCTGAGCAGTTTTCCCTTTGCCTGCCACTTTCTCTGGGAAAACCTGCTGAATCATAGCAGTCTGCAGAGAACCCAACTGACATTTGCTCCAGTTCAGCAGTAAAACCAAGTTACAGGGAACCAGGCAGAGGGCCTTCTCGGTACTGGCACCCGCCCTGTGGAACACCCTCCCACCATATGTCAAAGAGAACAACTACCACCAGACTTTTAAAAGACATCTGAAGGCAGCCCTGTTTAGGGAAGCTTTTAATGTTTGAAGCTACTGTATTTTAATATTTTTTTGGAAGCCTCCCAGAGTGGCTGGGGAAGCCCAGCCAGATGGGCGGAGTATAAATAATAAATTATTATTATTATTATTATTATTATTATTATTATTATTATTATTATTTATTATATAAAGAGCAGATTTTTCCTGGGGAAAGTGGCAGGACAGGCAAAAGTATAGAAGAGCCCTCTGTTGCCATTTCACTACTGTGTTTACTATTTTTGTTAAACATTACAAACAGCGAACGTAACCATGCAATGTTTTTTCATACTTTTCCGTGTATTAGACGAGGGTTTTTTACTCCAAAATAAAGTAAAAAATGGGGGGGCATCTTATACATGGGTAGTGCAGAGGAGGGGACGGGCGATTGGTTGCCTCCGCGAGCAGGATCTAGCGATTGGGTGAGTAAATGGTGTCTGCTGCAAGGGCTGTTTTGGATTGGCTGCTGCTTTGTCAGTCGGGTGGGTTATTTGTGGATGCGTAAAAGGCTGCTTTGGATTGGTGGCTGCTTTGTCAAATGGACAGGTTATTAGCGGATGCTTTGGATTGGCTGCCGCTTTGGCAGTTTGGCTTACATTGCTTGCGATGGTTAGTGTTTGCCAGTTGGGTGAGTGATCTTTGGTTCGGCATTCCCCCGCCCCCGCCGCCACCCAAAAAATTGCTCATTTTTAAAAATTTGAGCCCCCCAAAATAGAGGGCGTCTTATATATGGGGGCATCTTATAGACAGAAAAGTACGGTATTCCACTCTCAGCGAGCACCTAAGTGATTTAAATATTGAATTTGTGGAACGGCAGTATTCAAACTTTTGAAAATAAACTCGCTAGTTAATCACTGCTTTGACTGACTGAATACAACATTTTTATTTATTTTTTAAAAACACACACACTTTGTTCTATATTTTAGATGCATTTGAAAATGAATCAGGGAAGAAAGCAAAGCTCCAGAATGTGTTAGTTCAACTCCGGAAATGTGTAGCTCATCCGTATCTGTTCAATGGTAAGAAGGCTGCCCAGGACCATCGTTGCCGGTGCTGCTGTTGAGGCAGGCATGGCCGCCACCTCTCGGAGGCTAAGCAGATCTCGTCATGGCTCACTTGCCCATTGGAATGAAAAAGCGGGGAGGTGCCGATCTGGGACTTAAAAGGGAAGAAACCTCAGAGATGAACAAAGGGCAGATCTCTGCTCCTGCTTTTTAATGTTAAGGAAGGGATTAGGAATGCTTTTGATAACATAGATTGGGGCCAGCAAACGTTTTCAGCAGGGTGCTGGTCCACTGTCCCTCAGACCTTGTGGGGCGCCAGAATATATTTGGGGGGGGGGAATGATGCAAGAGCACCACGAGCCCCAGTGGCTGCTTACCTGTGTCTTGCGAGTGGTAGGGACTGGCAGTGGCGGCGGGACAATGAGCGGCGTGCAAAAGGGCTCCAGAGAGGGGCTGCTTAAAATGGCAGCCACTCAAGCGCTGCTGCTGCTGCTGGCACCAACAAAGCCCAGCCCCCTTCCTCCTCTAGGCAGGGCAGGGAGAGGCTAGGAGGAGGGAGGGAGGCGGCACCGCCTCATGAGGGAGAGGGAAAGAAAACAGACATGCTGGCGATCCACGTGACGGTTCCCGGACCATCTGTGGGCCAGATCCAGAAGGCCTGATCTGGCCCGCAGTCCTTAGTTTGCCAACCCATGACATAGATGGACACAAGACTTCCTACCTCTTACGTTCATAATACATTATTACCTTGTTTTTTTAATAGCTGAATTTTTAATTGTTTTATGCTGCCATATCGGTGAAAAACTCATATGTCCCTATGTGGCATTTTTTTTACTGCATTCAAATGCCAACCCCCTTCCAATTGTATTTGAGGGGCAGATAACAAAAGGAAGTAGAGGGAGGGAGGAAGAATTAAAATGTGACACAAAAGGGTGGAGCAGAGCGACCAGCAGGGAAAGAAACAGTGTTTCAGAGAATGATGTGACTGGGTATTATTTACTTTAGATGAAAAAACTAAGGTAAAAACATTTTAATTATCAAGTATGCCCTGTGACATTTTAGAACGACATATCTAATACATTTCTACTAAGGGGAAATAACATTAAACAGGTCAGTGTAGACACCATTTATCTAGCCTTTAAGGTAAAGGTGAAGGACCCCTGACAGTTAAGTCCAGTCGTGAACGACTCGGGTTGTGGCGCTCATCTCACTTTACAGGCCGAGGGAGCCAACGTTTGTCCGCAGACAGTTTTTCCAGGTCATGTGGCCAGAATGACTAAGCCACTTCTGGTGAAACCAGAGCAGCGCATGGAAATGCTGTTTACCTTCCCGACGGATCAGTACCTATTTATCTACTTGCACTTTGACATGCTTTCAAACTGCTAGGTTGGCAGGAGCTGGGACTGAGCAACGGGAGCTCACCCTGTCGCGGGGATTTGAACTACCGACCTTCCAATCGGCAAGCCCTAGGCTCAGTGGTTTAGACCAGTGTTTCCCAACCTTTTTTGGGCAAAGGCACACTTCTTTCATGAAAAAAATCTCGAGGCACACCACCATTAGAAAATGTTAAAAAAATTAACTCTGTGCCTATATTGACTATATAAAAAGTACAGTGGTGCCTCGCAAGACGAAATTAATTCGTTCCGCAAGTCTCTTCGTCTTGCGAGTTTTTCGTCTTGCAATGCACGGTTTCCCATAGGAATGCATTGAAAATCAATTAATGCGTTCCTAGGGAAACCGCCTTCAGACCAGGTCCGGGGACAGTCTGTCCCCCGACCTCTTCTGAAGGCTGGGGGGGACGGGGACAAGGGCTTTTCTTCCCACTGCCAGCCTTCAGAAGGCTGTTCTGAAGGCTGGCGGTGGGAAGAAAAGCCCTTCTTCCCACCTCCCGCCCCGCAAGCTCCGGGGACAGGAGGGCTTTGCTGCCGACCGCCAGCATTTTAAAAGCCCCTGCTGTCCCGGGGCGATTTTAAAATGCTGGCGGGCGGGAGCGAAGTCTCCGCTGCCCCGAGGAGATTTTAAAATGCTGGGGGTCGGCAGCGAACGCTTCGCTCCCGCCCGCCAGCATTTTAAGATCGCCCGGGGCAGCGGAGAAGTCTCCGCTGTCCCGGGAAGGCAGGCGGGGGAGCAAAGACTTTTGCCCCCGCCTGCCTTCAGAAGAGCTCCAGGACCTCGTTCCGATGCCCGGCGGCAGGGTGCGAGGTTCCCGCCCCACCGCCCGGCATCGGGGCATCGTTCCGATGCCGGGCGGCGGGGGGAGAGGTTCCCGCCCCACCGCCCGGCATCGGGGCATCGTTCCGATGCCGGGCGGCGGGGGGAGAGGTTCCCGCCCCACCGCCCGGCATCGGGGCATCGTTCCGATGCCGGGCGGCGGGGGGAGAGGTTCCCGCCCCACCGCCCGGCATCGGGGCATCGTTCCGATGCCGGGCGGCGGGGGGAGAGGTTCCCGCCCCACCGCCCGGCATCGGGGCATCGTTCCGATGCCGGGCGGCGGGGGGAGAGGTTCCCGCCCCACCGCCCGGCATCGGGGCATCGTTCCGATGCCGGGCGGCGGGGGGAGAGGTTCCCGCCCCACCGCCCGGCATCGGGGCATCGTTCCGATGCCTGGCGGCGGGGGGAGGTGTTCCCGCCCCCCCGCCCCGCTTCGGAGCAGCGTTCCGAAGCGGGGCGGCTGGGGCAGGTGTTCCCGCCCCCCCCGCCCCGCTTCGGAGCACCGGGAGAAGCGATCTCCCCGCAGCCCCTTGCTTCAAAAGAGGTCCGGGGGCAGCGGGGAAGAAGTGTTGCGCTTCCCGCTGCCCCCGGACCTCTTTTGAAGCAAGGGGCTGCGGGGAGATCGCTTCTCCCCGCAAAGCCTTGCTTCAAAAGAGGTCCGGGGGCAGCGCTTCCCCGCTGTCCCCGGACCTCTTTTGAAGCAAGGGGCGGTGGGGAGAAGCGATCTCGGGCGCCGCGGCGTGCAGGCGCACTGCTCGCTCCTCTTTCCGCGCAGGCGCCTTCTCTCGCTCTTCCCACGGCACACCAGGCAAGGTCTCATGGCACACCAGTGTGCCGCGGAACACCGGTTGGGAAACACTGGTTTAGACCACAGCGCCGCCCGCGTCCCATTTTATCTAGCCTTACTGTTTGCCTTAACTTATTTTTCCCAAGAGGTGTATGTTTCAAGCATCTCCTTTTCAGTTGGTTTGCTGTCTGTTCTGCACAACTGAGAAGGTTTGCCCATTGATGCAGATCCAGCATGCAACTTAAGGGCTGCTTCTCACCCTAGGACTTTCGTCTGTAATATATACAACTTGCAACTTGTAAGTTTCCAGCACATCCTTGTTATGGAGTGATGGAACCAGAATTTGCATTTGCCAACTCCTAAGAGGGAGTTGCTGTGATTTACAGAACTCCCATCTTCCTTGCTAGATTGCCTAGCCAAGAAACTATCTCTATCATGTGTGTTTACCTGGGGATTCTGCTGCTGGCTTTAATATAGTGTATTTCAGTGATTTTTAAAATGTACTATAGTTTTCTTTGCTAGCTCTTTGTAGCGAAAAGCTATTTTTTGCATGCTTCACATCAGCAGATGCAAAGCCTATTTATGCTGCCTAGTGATGGGGCAAGTGCAGTTTTTACCTCTCCTTACTGGGTTGTAGGGAACTGAGATGCTTCTGTGTGCCAAGATTACGCTATTCTGACGGTCCTGCTGCAAAGGGCTTGATCAGGAAAAGACTTCGATTTCCCTCTGAAAGTATATTTAAGAGTGTTTGGGAACAGCAAAGACATTTATTTGCTCTGCCTTGAAGTACATACTCAGATGCAATCCTTTTGTGGTTAGTAGTCTATAGTCTGCAGTGTTAACAGAGAAGTTTCTTGCTAAAATGTCCTTCCATTTCAGGTGTTGAACCAGAACCTTTTATCATTGGGGATCATCTCATTGAAGCCAGTGGGAAGCTGAGCTTGTTGGATAAACTTCTGTCTTTCTTATATCTAGGGTATGTGTTGCACTACTGAACTTTATTACTTTACATAAATCAGCAGAGTAAAGGACCACCTTTACCTGCACAACTCTTCACAGGTGTTGACAGCCTGCCTATAAAGTCATTTCAGTTGGCAGGCATGAGAGACAGGGGCCATTTGGTGGTGGCCTCCAGAATTGTGGAATTCCTTCACCTAGGAGGTGTGTACAGCCTCAGTGTTGCAAATCTTCAAGCGGGTTTTTAAAACCTGCTTTGAAACAAATTACAGTGTTTGGATTTTGTGTGGCTCAAGTGCGGCCTTCTGGTGTCACCTCTGCAATTGCAAATTGAGCAATGAGGTTGGACTCTTCCTTCATTTCCACAATGGCAACCCCACCCCTCTATTTGTTAACCTATTCGCAAATCAGAGCACATTGGGTTGCAGTCTAAATCTTCCTTAGTTGAGGCAAGCTTTGTTACACTACACAGAAAGCTGAGCTGAAGTCAGAGCCTTCCCTTCCTTTCTCATTCCAGTGGTCATCGTGTTTTGCTGTTTTCTCAAATGACACAGATGCTGGATATCCTGCAAGACTACATGGATTACAGAGGTAAATGCCCCTGTTTCTTGATGTGTCTGATCCTGATTCTGGGTACGGAGAAGGGCCGCAAAGAAAAGGTCTCGACTAGTGGTCTATGAATACACCTGGGTCTCGGTCCAGGATCTGTCTCAGTGCCTTGAGTAGCAAAGGAGTCACAACATGTTTCCTTCCTGTCATAGCTTGCAACTTAAGCATTTTCCTTCCATAGGAGGTTCTGAGGTTAATGCGTCATGAACGCTGACCAGGCTGCTACCTCCTGGTGAACAGGATAGGAATTTGGGAGAAGGAGTTGACTTTGATTGGCATCTGTACCCCTCCCTTGGCTTCTAAAAGCCCCTCACTGGTTTAGGAGTAGATCTGCCATGTGCAGTGAAATCCGTTCCACAATTCAGCCATTTTATATATCAAAAGCTCTTGTCCCCTCTTATTTCGCCTGCTTTATTTCAGGATCAGCTGGTCTACTAATGGTGTTATTAAACTGAGAACAGAACATCTATCATCCACTAGTTGATAGTGGGTGAGAGGCCAACTTTGGGTTTACAACCAAGACTTGGGCTAAGAAACACTGCTAACTCAGCTGTGTCCAGCCAGGTGCTGTGCATCACCATTCTAGGTTAATGGGGTGATGAGGAAAGGTCACTATCCATAAAAAATCTCTCTCTCTCTTGCCAAGAGATTGTGTCGAGGTTCTAGGGTGTTGGACCAATAAACTAAGTAGGGATGTTGTTAGCGTACAACCCCTGCTGCTCTACAACCTCTCTAACAGCTAGCAGAAGCAGTCTCAGATTCTGTTTAATGGGAAGTTTAGGGAAGTTTTTAATGACTGGTGTTTTAATGTATTTTTAATCTTTTGTTGGAAGCTGCCCAGAGTGGCTGGGGAAACCCAGCCAGATGGGTGGGGTATAAATAATATTCTTATTCTTATTCTTATTTATTATCATCATCTATATTAAGCCTCTGGAAGTGGTCATTAGGGGATCAGGGGCAAGGTGCCATCAATACGCGATTTCTCCATAATATCTGTTAGGAGAAGCCATGCAGACCTGGCCCAGTGCCTTGGTTACTGTGCTGGGATGGATGAGGGAAAATAAGCTGAGCTTGAATCCTGGTGAAAGGGAAGTGCTGTGGGTGAGTGGCATTTCTTGGGTCCAAGAAATAGGCCAATTGCCTCTCTTGGATGGAGTTGCATCCCTCTTGAAGGAGCCGGTATGCAGTCTGGGGATGATTCCGGATCCTTAAATAATAATAATAATAATAATAATAATAATAATAATAATAATAATAGAATTTTATTTATACCCCGCCCTCCCCGTCCAGAGCCGGGCTCAGGGCAGCTAACACCAGTAAAATTACAAAAAAACAACAACCCCAATTTAAAATACAGGTTAAAATGCAATTTAAAATGCAGCCTCATTTTAATAGTAGCCCATAGATCAAAACCATAAGGGGAGGGAAACATAAGGGTCAGACTGAGTCCAAACCAAAGGCCAGGCGGAAGAGCTCCGTCTTGCAGGCCCTGCGGAAAGATGTCAAGTCCCGCAGGGCCCTAGTCTCTTGTGACAGAGCCTTCCACCAAGTCGGGGCCAGTACTGAAAAGGCCCTGGCCCTAAAGACTAATCTAACCACCTAGCGACTTGGGACCTCCAAAGTATTGACATTTGTGGACCTTAAGGTCCGCGGGGCATACCAGGAGAGGCTGTCCCATAGGTACATGGGTCCTAGGCTGCATAGGGCTTTATGTATGTATAAATTTTTTTTAAAGTTTTCCATAAAAAGCAATAAACAAATCCATTTATATATCACATATTTAGCCTTACTTGGACCTCCCCCAACCTTTCTGACAATCTTTCGTATTTCCAATCCTCTCTTCACATTCCTTAATTTTATATTGCCATTAAGTATTATGTTTCTATCTTTGCTTGCCTTTTGACAATACTCCTTCTACTTTCACAAAGCCTCTTTAAAACACGCTAGCGTTGTACTATCCTCACATATACTTTCCAAATACTCTGTAAATTTCCCCCAGTCCTCAATAAAATTCTGGTCCTTTTTGTATCTAATTTTCCCCGTTAATTTGTCTAACTCTGCGTAATCTATTAGTTTTGACCTCCATTCCTCTAAAGTCGGAACCGTTTCTTGTTTCCACCTTTGTGCTAGCAGTGTCCTTGCTGCGACAGTAGCATATTGAAACAGTTTAAGATCTCTCCTACTTATATCCGTTCTTGTTATACCTAGAAGGAAGGTTTCTGGTTTTTTAGCAAAACTGTATTTTAGTATTTTCTTTAGTTCGTTGTATATAGCTTCCCAGAACCCCCTTACTTTTTTACAGTCCCACCACATATGTATGAACGTACCCTCCTTCTCCTTACACCTCCAGCATTTGTTACAGGTTTTATACATTTTTGCCAATTTTGCTGGTGTCATGTACCACCTGTAAACCATCTTCATTACATTTGTGGACCTTAAGGTCCGCGGGGCATACCAGGAGAGGCTGTCCCATAGGTACATGGGTCCTAGGCTGCATAGGGCTTTAAAGATCAAAACCAGCACCTTAAACCTGACCCTGTACTCCACCGGGAGGCAGTGCAGTTGGTAAAGCACAGGATGAATGTGATCCCACAACAAGGACCCCGTAAGGAACCTTGCCGCGGCATTCTGCACCTGCTAGAGTTTCTGGGTCAGCTTCAAGGGCAGCCCCGTGTAGAGCGAGTTACAATAATCAAGCCTGGAGTGACCATCGCATGGATCACTGTGGCCAGATCAGGGTGAGAAAGGTAAGGGACCAACTGCTTAATACGGCGGAGATGGGAAAATGCCACCTTTGCTGTGGCTGCAACCTGCGCCTCCTTGGAAAGGGAGGCGTCAAAGGTTACACCCAAGCTCTACACTACAGTCCCCAGCATTCTTTAGGGGAAGCCTGTTTAAAGTGGTATGGTACCACTTAAAATGTATAACACAGATGGGGCCTAAGATGTGTCGGTGTAACTTGAAAAACTAGTACAATACTGTAAAGGGAAATGACATAATTAGAAAGGAACAGGAAGGGGAGAGTAAAAGGGGACAGCAAAGAGAAGACTGTGGAGAAAGAAAATTGAGATGTGGATAGGGGACAGTGCAGGATAAAGATTCTAAAGGGCCACAAGGACAGACGTTTTTTGAATGACTTCTTTTAACCGAAAAGGTTACAGCTACGAGCGCCTGGATGGATCTGTCCGAGGTGAAGAGAGGCACCTTGCCATTAAGAATTTTGGCCAGCAACCCATTTTTGTCTTCCTCCTGAGCACAAGGGCAGGTAAGGCAAACGTTACAAAAACGCAGGATCCCTTTGCCGCCTTCCCAGATGGCGAATAGAGATGCACACAAAACGCCTTGAACTGAGTGCAACTTGGCTTATCCAAATAGCCTGAAGGTCAAGCAGAAATTTTTATGTAAATTCAAGTCCAGTTGTACTGGTTCTGTGCTAGACTTTAGCATTACGCCTGTTGTCAGAGCCAGTCCTCAATGCACCTGATGTTTCCTTCCTACTCAAACACTTAATTTCATTTTTTTAAAAAAATGCAGTCTCTAGCTCTTAAAGCAAGTATTTCAGCTCAACAAAGACTAGCGAGGTGAAATACAGTAAAATTCAATTTTACCCTGGTTTTCTCGGTATGGTATAGTGGACCAGAGAAATTCAGATTCAAGTCCCAGCTCAACTGTGAAGCTCACTGGATGATTCTGGGTGTTCTCTCTGGTGAATCTACCTCACAGGTTTTGAGAAGTTGAACAAAAACTGAGGTGTAAGCTACGCATGAGAGGAACACATCCATGACTCCAAAGATGGGTCAGCTACATTTATATGCAGTATGGATGAGAGGGTCCATTGGGTCAGAAGGCTTTTGAAATGGTATTTTAATGTAATTCTATGTAACAATATGCTTATTTTTAAAAATTGTTTACCTTCCCTTTGGGTTACATGGTTTATGCAGATATACTTAATATCTGTGCCTTTTCTCTTTAAAAAAAATGTGTAGGGGTACTCTCATTTTCCTTCTCATATTGAAATACTGCCCCTCAATGAGGTCAAACTTAGATTCACAAAATGTTAAATGGTATGCGTACCCCCAGAAAAAAAGCACTTCTCAGTATACAGTTTTATCAAAATACTGTTCCATGCAGTCAGTCAAATCAACTAACAGTTTCTCTCTCTAGTCACCATTTGCTTTGGGGCTGTAAAGAGGGAAAACGTGTATTTCATTTGCAAAGCCACTTCCGGCCTGCCCAGGAGGTGGGGTTGCGGGCTTCACGCCCACCCCACATGAGCGGGGGCTGGTCCCAGCCCCCGCGAGAGCAGGGGAATCCCGGCCGGGCCAGCCCCCCCAGCCAGCCATTCACTGGCTGTTTGGGGGGGCGTGGTTTGCCCTATTTAGAGCCGGCACGGAGGGGGCTCGCCCTCTTTTCGCCGAAGGGGTTAAGAGGATGTGGGGGGGGAGGAACGCCATCACGTGCCCCCAGCGAGCGAAGGGTGGTCCGTTAAAGGACCCCGGGGGGCGTGGCCCTGTCCGAAGCCTATGGAGGTGTGGGCCAAAGGCACGCCCCAGAGCGGTGACCCGGGGGAGCTCCTAGTCGACGTGCCTTGGCAGGAGACTCCCCCGATTTAAGGTTAACCCTTCCCCGTGTCTCCAGCAAATGGGCTGGAGCCGGATAGTCGTTAGGACCAATGCCTAAGCCAATGCCTCTCATTCCTGAATTCAATAAAGTTGTGGCCTAATTCACCCAATTAACTTTAAATTTGGTGTCTCGTGTCTTTATTTATCCTGGCGGGGGGCGGGAACTCGCCACGCAATGCTATTTCCGTTCTGAAAACCCCAATGTCACCCTCCTTTATTTCCCAAGGTGGGGTTGGCATGAATCTTACGGCAGCAGACACAGTTGTTTTTGTTGACAGTGACTTTAACCCACAAAATGACCTTCAAGCAGCAGCAAGAGCCCACAGAATCGGCCAGAACAAGTGAGGACAAATCTTTTATGTGCTTTGCTTCTTCTCTCCCTAAGGATATGCTCCACCCATCCTGCTGCGTTGCATTGATGCAGCGCTTCCCAGTAAAACTGCATCCAAGTCCCTGACCATACCCCCATAAACACATACAAAGACTCCTCCAGATCTGTGACGCTACAGGTTGCTACTCCAGCACAAAAGGCATCAGCTCACATACACACCCTGCCTCCTGGAAAGCTTTGTGAATGATTTGTGAACATTGCTGTTCCTGAAATTTCTTGTGTTTTTTTGTTCTCCTTAATTATCACCTTGGTTGTGATCTAATGTGAGCCATCATCTTTAAATGCTTTCCCCACCCCACCCCCACCCCTGTGTTCTGCAAGGCCTGTAAAAATTATTCGTTTGATTGGGAGAGACACTGTGGAAGAAATAATCTACCGGCGAGCGGCATCAAAGCTCCAGCTAACCAGCACCATTATCGAAGGGGGCCAGTTTGCACTTGGAGTGCAGAAATCACAGGTGGAAGCAGATATCCAGGTAAAAGAGGGGCCTAATGTGTCTCTGAATAGCAATCTAAACTGCTGAGCAAAGCCAGCCCTACTTTTATTAAAAAGTTGTGGAATGCAACAAAGGGATTTAGCACTGTTTGTGTTGGATTGGGGAATCCAGAACAATTTCAGGCTGGAGAGGAAAGCTGTGGTTTTGTGCTGTTGTTTTTTAAATTTATGGAAAGGCTCAAATCATGTTGTATCATTAGCAGCTTACCGAAATCATAAACTTTCCTTTGTGAGGCTAATGCAGGCTGGAATTCAGTTTTTCTGTGAAATTCTGAAGTTTAGCCCAAACGCCTAGAAAACTAGAATCTATAAGAAGTAAATTCCCAGGAAATTCTCCCCTCCCTTATCCTCACTTTATTTTCACTTCCAGACCAACAAAGCCTTATGACACAATAAAGCACAGTTGTTTTATTTAAAATGCCTTCCTTTGCTGTTGTAGGATTTCATCTTTGAACTCAAAGCAAAACAGCAAGGCAAAGGTGATGCAATCCTCAGCTTTATGTCTGAATCTGCAGCTTCTTTCATGATGATTGCTTTATCGCTATGAAAAAGGCTTCTGTTGTGTTGGCTCTCAAAGCAGTTCATACACAAGTATAATGGGAATTTGATCAATAGGATCTTCTTCACGCATGTCCAAGCTCCTATATCTTCCTAATATACCGATAGGAGCAGCACTCTGGAAGCGTTAGAGAAGGTGATAGTGAAGCCTTTTAGCCTCCATTTTTCTTTTCGTTTTTTGAAAGCTGAGCGAAGTCCTGAAATTTGGCTTGGACAAACTGTTCTCGTTGGGTGGAAGCACCATCTGTGATGTGGACCTGGGAAGTATCCTTGGGGAGACAAGAGAAGGATTATGGCTGATGGAAACTGTCCTGTCTACCGCAGAGGGAAATGTAGAAAATGAAGAGCAAAATGCAGAAAGTATGTTGATGACTCCAACACAAATATATTGGGTTTCTTTTAGAGCTGTAGGGGTCAGAATTGGCCTCAGTTTGAAAACTGGTATTTGTTTCTAAACCCTAGCCCTACTCGTTCACCCTTCTCATTTTTTCCAAACAGCCAACCCTTGGCCTCTGCTTAAGAAAGATAGTTCTGCTCCTCACTGCTTTCACTGTAAACTTTCCTTTCCAAAACTTCAGACTCTATAATAATAAAAATAATAATTTATTATTTATACCCCGCCCATCTGGCTGGGCTTCCCCAGCCACTCTGGGCGGCTTCCAAAAGAATATTAAAATACATCCCCTTAGAACCTTGTTTCCGTTCAGAAGTTGGTTTGGAAGCAGAACTGGAGTAAATTAAGTGTGGGTTGTTCTGCCTTGGCTTTGATGAGAGGGTTAGAGACAATTAATAGAGAATAGAGCTGCCAAGATGTAGCTGAATGGGGCTTTCAAATCGAAAGGCAGTAGACTTCTGGCGCAGATGGGGCGTACAAGTGCAAGAGAGGGCTGTTACCTCCATGCCTTGCTTCTGAGTTTCCTTGGAGACATCTGTCTGGCCATTCTTGGAAATGGGATGCTAGATTAGAATGACGTTTGCTCTGATCCAAGAAAGCTGGCCTTGCGTCAGTATTCATCCTTTGAAGTTTGCTTCTCTGAAGTTGTGTTGCATCCAATAGCCAAAGTGTTTTTACAGGAGACAGATCTGATGGGAGCAGCCATATTTGCTGATAACAGATCAGCCCATTCACATATAAAATAGGGTTTGTGAGTCTACTTTTTGCAGTAAAAGATGTGCATGGGTGTGAAAGTGATACAGTGCAGCTCTGTAGCTTGAAGCTCCTTCATATCCCAGCTGTGTCTCTTCTAGTATTTGAGCTAGGTTGGGAGAAGAGTGTCTGAAGCTAGAGGGTGAAAGGCAAGTTCAGCTTTACTCACCTTTAGTGGTGATGCTGGGATATGGCCTGTGCCTATGACATCCCAATGCAAACTAGGCAGATGTGAGAATAGGCAACCATAGTTAATTGAAAAATAAGGTTTAGAGGAGATGCTGGGTATCGGAGTCCTAGTCTTCATTTGCTTAATTAGAATTCCTTGGATTTATTAATTGGTAAAATAGAAGATATCCTATTTTTTATCGGACCTTTGTGTGATAGGGAAGTTGATGAAACATCAGCTAAAATATCCCTACTGCAGGAAACAACCACCGTAGACTTAACTCATTGACTCTTTTGTCCAGAATTTCACAGCAGTTTCCTTTCTGAGTGGAACTATTGAACAGAACGACAGTTACTTTGTAATTTGATTTTGTATTTTATCCAAAACCGTTCACTTAAGTTCCTCTAATGCAATTTTTTATAAATCGATCATTTATGTTGTTGCTAATCCACACTTTCTTTTAAGGGCATGGGTGGGAATTCTATAGCCAGGTAGTCTAATAGTAGGTACAGTGGTACCTCGGGATGCGAATGGGATCTATTCCGGAGCCCTGTTCGCATCCCGAACGGAACGTAAGACGCAACGGCTTGTCTGCGCATGTGCAGGTCGCATTTCGCCACTTCCGCGCATGCACACGAGGTCATTTTGAGCATCTGCGTGAGCGGTGAAACCCGGAAGTAACGCACTCCGTTACTTCCAGGTTGCCGCAGAGCGCAAGTCGAACACACTCAACCTGAAACACATTCAACTCGAGGTATGACTGTATTGTTGGAACTGTCAGAGCACACTAAACAAAGGAGGCAACTTTTTAAAAAGAGCATTGCGATGTTCAACCTTGTCTTAAAACAAAAAAACCTGCTGTGATGTTGGTGGCTCATTTTGAGATGCTTGCTGTTTTAAGGCCACATGTACCTATATGAAGGCAAAGACTACTCAAAGGAACCTAGCCACGAAGACCAGAAGGCCTTCGATCTTCTGCTGGGTCTTCAGAAATGTCTTCTTGAAGATGGAGGTCAGGAAGGAAGAGCTCTCCGAAATAAAGCAAATGTAAGGACACTGTGAACACTTTGGGTGGGTGGCAATCAAGCTTCAGGCATGCTTGGAGGAGAAGGTAAAAAAAAAGGTAAAGGGCCCCTGGACAGTTAAGTCCAGTCAAAGGCAACTATGGGGTTGAAGCGCTCATCTCACTTTCAGGCTGAGGGAGCCAGCGCTTGTCCACAGACAGCTTTTCAGGTCATGTGGGCAGCATGACTAAGCCGCTTCTGGCATAATGGAACACCACGACAGAAACCAGAGCGCATGGAAACTCCGTTCACCTTCCCGCCACAGTAGTACCTATTTATCTACTTGCACTGGCATGCTTTCGAACTGCTAGGTTGGCAGGAGCTGGGACAGAGCAACGGGAGCTCACTCAATTGCGGGGATTCGAACCGCCAACCTTCCAGTCGGCAAGCCCAAGAGGCTCAGTGATTTAGACCACAGTGCCACCGATTATCTGAATTCATATTTCAGTCTGGCTTCAGGACCAATCGGGGCACTGAAACCGGCTTGGTCACGCTGGTCGAGAGTCCCTGGAAAACTGACTAAAGGGTGCCTTCATATGGTGGATGCAGGAGGACATGAAAGTAGCTTGAGATGGAAAAAAGCTGTTGCAGCCCATGAATATCTTTTCCTTTTCCAGGTTCTTGTCACGGGCATTCAGCCGGAACCCAGCAAGAAGCGACGTAAATTGAGCCCAGAAGAACTGGCGGCTCAGCAGAGGAAGCGGCAGGAGGCAGCAGCAGAGAGGGCGAGGCTCAGGGAAGAGAAGAAGCAGAAGAAGGCGGAAGCTGAGCACCAGAAGAAGTAAGGTTGTCTCTGTTGGCAGTGATCTCACAGCAGCAGCACTGTCAAGATGCTTCACAGTACTACTTGCTACTGCAGTTTTATTTTTTATTCAATTCCATGTATGAATTGCTTCCTATAAATAATCTCAAAGCAATTTAACAATTTAGGTGCGGGGGTGGGGGGACAGATCTCATAGAAAAAGCAAATTCAAAGCCAGTGCAGATACAGACTGTGTGTAATGAGGAAGATTTATTTCAGCTGTAAAACATAATTGATATTTATATTATTTTCGTAGGTGTATCCATAGGCTATGACGTCTTAGGTTGTGAAAAATACAGAAAAAGCATCTGAATGAGTTTCAACTCTAAAACGGGTTGATCCATTGACTGCTGTGGAGCTGCACAATTTTTCTTTCTTTAACACTATCTGCCATTTTCCCTTCCGTTTTGTGAAGCCAGAAAATAGTATTTCTTTCTAACCTCTTTGCTGTTACTCAGAATGTGGCTTAACTTTGAGACAAGTTGCTTTGAGGAGCCAGAAAAAAGCATATGTGTGTTGAAAAATTTCAATTGGTCTAGGTTGTTTTCTTTTCAGCATTGTAACATGATGGAAATAAGAATGACATTCTGAATATTTACTGAAGGCATTTGGCTGTGATATTTCCTGACAAATGTCAAAAACGCTCTGGCACTTCTGTTCAAATTTTAAGACTTACTGATAAAAGTTTGCCGGTTCCCAGTTCAATGTTATTTTCAACTTGCGGTATCTGTTGACGCGTGAAAATGTTTAGCCTTCAGTTGTGTCACTTTGGACTGCCTTCTCAAATAGCCTGACTCCGAGAAGACTGCCAGCAGGACCCAGGCCTCATAAGAACCTAGTGGCCCGTCTAGTCCAGCATCCTGCTCTCTCTCTCTCTCTATATATATATATATACACACACACACACACATTTTTATTGGGTTTTTTAAACATATCATTTCCAACAATCATTTAACATAACTTCTTATCTTATACAATATTTTAGACTTCCGTCAACAACTTCTGAAGATTTTCCGTTCTCTATCACTTGTCCTGCATTTCTTAATTTCTCTATTACTTTTAATTGTCTTTCTTGCAATGTTTCAAATAGCCCTCCTTACAGAACTTCCTGCAATCCTACTAACGTAATCTGTTTATTACAGTTGCTTTTCAAATATTTATTCCAGTCTTCTAAGAATCTCTGATCCCACAGGTTTTGAATCCTTCCTGTTAATTTATCTAATTCTTCATGGTCCATTAATTTTATTTGCCATTCTTCTTTCGTCGGTAATTCTTCTTGCTTCCATTTTTGTGCCAATAATATTCTTGCTGCCGCCATTGCATATAAAAACAACTTACAATCCTGTCTATTAATATCATCCCCTACAATGCCAAGTAAAAATGCTTCTGGTTTTTTTTAATAAATGTATATTTCAACATTTTTTCATCTCATTATATGTCATTTCCCAGATGTTTTTCACTTTTTTCCATTCCCATCACATATGATAAAAAGTTCCTTCCTTTTCTTTACATTTCCAACATTTATTACTTGTTTCCAGCATCCTGTTCTCACAGTGGCCAACCAGATGTATATGGGAAACCAGCGAGCAGAAGATGAGCACAAGAGCCCTCTCCCATCCCATGGTAACCTTGGTTTATGAACTTAATCCATTCTGGAAGTCGGTTCCTAAACCAAAGCATTCTTAAACCAAGGCGTGCTTTCCCATAGCAGCGGGGGACTCAATTTACAAATAGAACACACTCAACAGGAAGTGAAACATGTTCTGCTTCACAAACCAAAACACCTACTTCTGGGTTTGCAGCATTCTTAATCCAAGTTGTTCATAAACTAACCTGTTCTGAAACCAAGGTACCACTGTATTTGGAAGCATTGCTGCCTGCAACTGAGGAAGCAGAGCAAAGACATCATGGCCAGAAGCCACCGATAAACCTCTCCTCCATATATTATCCCTGGGCTGTGCCTTGATCAGAAGGCTGGAACTCAGTTGACCATTTATGTTTATTATTATTATTATTATTATTATTATTATTATTATTATTATTATTGAGTTTACAGAAAAATAGGTGGTGTATTGCTAATACAAAACATGGGAAACCTCTCTTAACAACCTGATGCATGCTGCTGCTTCTTCTTTTTAAATTCAGGATGGCCTGGTGGGAAGCAAATCACTACAGGTCTTACAGCCTGGAGTCAGACGAGAGCAGCGAAGAGGAGATGGAAAGAGATTTAGAAAGTGGGATGGGTGCGGATTTGGAGTACGCAGACCCTGACCTGAGCTCCATCAAGTATGTTATAGGTGATGTTACCCACCCCTCTGCAGGAGAAGAGGATGCCATCATTGTGCATTGTGTAGGTAGGTGGAGCAGACTTTGCTAGAAGAGACCTCGTTTTTTATTCACCAGATTAGTTGGATTTCTGAGCACCCATAGCCTCCTCTTAGGTCACATTCACGCTGCACATTTAAAGCTCTATGATACTGCTTTAAACAGTCGTGGCTTGGAGCTGTAGGGTATTAAGGGTGCTGAGAGTTGTTAAAAAGGTAAAGGTAAAAGACCCCTGTCAGTTAAGTTGCGAAAGACTCTGGGGTTGGGGTGCTCATCTCGCTTTACTGGCTGAGGGAGCCGGCACACAGCTTCCAGGTCATGTGGCCAGCAGGACTAAGCCGCTTCAGTTTCATGGACCTTTTCCCTCCCTTTAAAATAGTATCATCTAACTCTTTGCTTCAGATGACTCGGGCCGTTGGGGAAGAGGAGGCTTGTTCACAGCTCTGGGGAATCGCTCTGACCAGCCAAGGAAAATATATGAGCTGGCAGGAAAGATGAAAGGTAAGCAAGAGATAGGTAAAAGCTGCTGTAGTTTTAGGGGATTCCTCCTTTTTAAACTGTTATTTTTAATCAAATGATCTCATTTATAGTGTAAGCATTTAAGACGCCTCATTTGGAAAGTATATTCTGATTTTCTCTGCCTTAGATTAAACTGTTTGGAATGGACGGGAAATTGTTCCTTATACTTTCTTGTTCGTTACTGTCTGTGAGGAAAGAGCTACCATCTCTTCTAGGGCAGAGTAAAGCTGTAAGAGAAGCCTGTGCTAAGATTTATTGGATGACAGTTGCTTCATGTATTCACTTCCAGTCTCTTACTTGCCAGGTGTAAGTAAACTTACGAGTGAATGCACTTTGGTGCGTAAATTTATCCGTTATGCTACATAGATCGGACCTTCTTAGTGGCTGCTTCCAGACTTTGGTATTCCCTCCCTAGAGTAGTTAGACTGCTTCCCTCCTTGTTGTCCTTCTGCCAGCAGGTGAATACCTTCTTGTTCCAACAGGAATTTGGGAGCTGACTACTCCCAAAATAGTCAGTTTATTGATGGGGCTGATGCCATGCTGTTTTTGCTATGATTGTCTGTATGTTTTTCATAGATCATATATTCTATTAATGTTTAATGCCTATTAATGTTTGTTTTTTAATGATTGTGGGGTTTTTTCCGTGTTTTAGCTGTCCTTATTTTATCTGTAAGCTGCCTTAAATCTCTATCAGGGAAAAGGCAGGGAATGAATGAATGAATAGATAAATAAATGTCCCTGAATCAGCTAAGAGTATAAACTGGATTCTTCGCTCAGATCTCATTTTAGCCATAAACTCACCATGTGGCCTTAAACAAATCTTTCTCTTTTTCTCATACTTGGCTCCCCAAATTTGGAATAATAATACTGACCTACTTTACAAGATTAACGAATACTAAGATAATGTGGGTTAATCCCATTATTAATCCCATTATTCATATCCCCACATCCCTGCAGTGTGACATCTCAGCACACCTGTAAACAGTTGGTAACCTATAATCCAATGAATGCTGACATTGAAAGCACTGCCAGCTGACTGATGGAACATACAACTGTTGCAGTCATAATTTAGAAATCTCCTTCTCTATTGTTTTCTCCTCGCAACTTGATGGAAACAATCTGGAATAATCTACACAGGAGACAGGAAAGCCCAGTTAAGGAGCTAGAAAATATCATACTCTAATTAATTAATTAATTAATTAATTAAATTCTGTTTTGTCTACTATGTTCACCATCTATGAAAAATCAGCATTATGCTAAGTACATGAAAGAGAGAGCAATACAGCCAATCTGACTTTCAGAAATTCATCCTGAGTGCATTTTCCCCTCAGTGTTCCACAGAATTCAGTGTTTTTTACCGTTGTTCTTAATTATTTTTGTAGACTTGACATTGGGAGGAACTCTTTTATTCCCCATCGATGATAAGGAATCCAGAAACAAAGGACATGACTTGGTAACTATACAAACAGATGGTTTGCATTTCTTTCGTTTTAGTCATTCCAAATCTTGTTCCTAACATAAAAGCTAGAGTATCAGAATTGTTTCATACTTATTCCAGAAGTATAAGTGTATTTGCAAAAATAAAAATAATAAAAAGGTGGGGAAAAGAGTGGGAGTGTTTCTTGCCTATAAGCCATGCACTTAATTTTCTGTTTATCTGATCACATCATATATGATTTCTTCCTAGCTGGCCCTTATTGTAGCACAGCACCGAGACCGTTCGAACAACTTGTCTGGAATTAATCTCCCTGCTTTGGAAAGGGGATTAAAGAAAATTTATCTTGCGGCCAAAGATAGAGATGGTAAGTGTGCCTGTGACAGCAAGTGTGCCAGTTGTTGAGGTTAGTGCCTGAAGTCCCGTTTAAACAAGTTGAAAGGGATGGCTGGGACATTCTGATCCTCTAGAATTCCTGCCATTATGGAGTTATTCTCTTGGAGGACTCCATGTCAACAGAAACCCCGCCTGTGGTGAATAATGTCAACTGTTTGGAATTGAAAGCTTCCCACGTTTTCTGCAGTGCACCTGCAGCTTGGGGCAATATTAGTTCCCTCGCTGCTGATAAAAGCTTGGAATTCTCACTATCACCACCAGAAGCCAAAACAACTAAACGTTTCTGATAATTTAACCTCTCACTAAAGAGGTTACGGTGTCCCCAACACTCCTAGTTTATTCCCTTTGCATATCTTTCGCCTATGTGTTCTCAATGCTGTCTTTAATAGGGTAACTTACGTAATTGTGTTTAAATATTTATTTGGATGGAGTGGTTTTAGTTGCATTTTTTTAAAAATTATTTAGTAAGCTGCCTTGGGTCCTGTGCTGAGAGATAGGCGGAGTATAAATAAATTGAAGTATGCCGAAGACTCTGCTGTTCTTCACACAGGATCAAAGGGGGGTTAAATAACTCTTTGCCTCTGGAACAGGTAGGAGAAGGTCCTTGGGATTTGTGGCTAATGTTTAGGGCCAGGTTGCACCCCTGGCTTCCAGTTACCTATCCTTAACCTTTTTGGGCCCTTGACAAGAATTTCCTTTGCAATATTAACTACCTAGTTACATATCCTTTGTTTTCACGTGAGCTACAACTCAGATAGCATTTTTCATTTCTTTCTCTCAGCAAGTGTCCACCTGCCCCGCATTGGATACTCAACCAAAGGTTTTAATTGGTATGGGACAGAGCGTCTTATCCGGAAGTACTTGACAACAAAAGGCATCCCCACATTTGTGTATCCTTCTGAAGTGCACATCTTGCAGTTCTCAGTCTGCCATATCTGTAAAAGCCAGAATGTAGAGGTTGGAAATTAATTGCATCTGTTTTACACAGCAAATTGGGACCTTCCAAATGTTAAAGCACCAGACTAGCACTGCTTGATGAGTAACAGGCCTTACCACTTTCCCAACAATTTTGGAGGTCATGCATTGGTCTTTAGTGAGGCCACGAGGTAGTGGTGGAACAGAAAATCTCTGCTCTCTCCCCAACCTCCTTTCACAGGTTTCTTAATACAAAAGGCAGATAAGTTGCAGTTCGTCCTGCAATTCTGGAAGACTACAGCATTACATTTTTGTGACTTTGAGGGAAATGTTATTGCAGCTCAATCCTACACATATTTACTCAGATATGAGTACAGTACTATCATTTCGAGTGGTGTTTATTCCCAAGTACAGTGGTGCCTTGGTTCTCAAACACCTTGGTACTCAAACAACTTGGAACCCAAACACTGCAAACTCAGAAGGAAGTGTTCTGGTTTGTGAACTTTTTTTTTGGAAGCTAAACGTGCGCCGTTTTGAGTGTTACACTTCCAATTTGAGTGCCACACTTCCATTTTGAGTGTTACGCTGAGGTCTTTATTTTGCCTTTTTGTTTTTGCGGCTCTTTTTTGTTTTGTTTTTGTGCCTACGTGGAACCCAGTTCAGCTACTGATTGATTGATTGATTAATTGTGTGACTGCAGTACATTGTTTATTGCTTTCATTTTATGGATCAGTGGTCTTGTTAGATAGTAAAATTCATGTTAAATTGAGTTTTAGGGGTTATTTTTAAAACTCTGGAATGGATTAATCCATTTTGCATTCTTTTCTATGGGAAAGCACACCTTGGTTTTGGAACACTGTGGTTTGAAACGGATTTCTGGAACGGATTTCTGGAACGGATTAAGTTTGAGAACCAAGGTACCACTGTAAGTGTACACAGATCGCATTAAAATCTGCAATCTTATGTAAGCAGCTCCAGCACGAGCTCCGTGCATAAGTACGTAAATATTTTACTTCCTGACTAAAGGTAATAATAGTTGTAGGTATTTGCTGAGAACTCCTTAACTATTCTCTTTAGATATTACTTTCCTAGAAACAAGGCATCATCTTCACAAGCATCCACATCAGCATCATCGCTGCAACCATGAAGGTGTTCAAAAATCAATGAGAAATAACCACTCACAGTTCACAGCGCTGCTTCCTGCTCTTTCTGCAGCCAGTCAAGATTCATGTTGACTTTCTTTATAATTGTTTATTTAAGCAGGCACACAAGAAGCATGTTTAGAAATCTGTCTCTCTATATCAGTGATGCACACCAGAAATTAAGACAGAGTTCCATCATGCATCCAAGTTTTTAGATCAGAAGCTGTACTTTTGTACTTCACCACAAACAAGCCTCCTAAAACTGGCTTGAGTATTTGGGCTTGGATAAGACTTGTTGACGCTGAGTACAGTTGGAGCCACACAGCAGACAAGAGCAGCACTATAGCAGTGTGACTTGGGCTTCCATCTCCCAGTGAAGTACTTTTAAAAAAAAAACTTTATTTTTTCAAAACATTTGAGAACAGCTGTGTTTTTAAAATAAACCACTTTTGTAAAATATGACTGAATTGTCTAATCTTTTAAGTGAAATGGGTTCTGCTACTTGGAAGAACATAAAGCTTTGTGATTGACAAGGTGGGCAAAGATACCAAATTAAAAGCTGTCTTCTTAGGGCCACTGAAAATGTTGTGTAGATCTTGCAAGGGCTGTCATATTTGCAAACTGCTGATGAAGTCAATCAGCCCAGTTAGGTTAATATTCTCTGTGCCAACAGTTGCCAGGAAAGTATAAGCTTAGCCCAAAATGTTGCTATGGAAACTAATTCACTAAGGATGCTTTAGGAAAAGGAGCAGAAAAAGACACAACTTCGTCCCTTGACCCTGGCTGGAGGTGGTGCCATCAAAGTGTCTGCGTGCTTCAGGGAGAAAATCAGGCAGTTCTGGGACTGGTGCTGGAAAAGACAATAAGGCCTAACTTGCCCTCTGTGAGAATCAAACACTGGCGGTTTGGGTGATGCCCCTAGAACCCTAATGGGGTCTCTGGTGGAGTGTTAATGTTGGGAAACCCTCCATTTCCGTTCAGCCTGAATATATATGTAAAATAAGCCTCAGACCATTGAGAAAGCCACCAGCCTTCAGTAAACCTTTGATCCAAGGAAGCCAGATGGAAGGTATGTCCTGAAACACTTGGGCTGCTCAGAGCCTGGGGGGTGGAGAATGATAGGATATTTAGAAAAATGAAATAACTTGCCCAGGATGCTGCCAATGATCTGAAAGGCTGCCTCCATTCCTACCAACCTTTTCAGGAGTTAATATTTGCATGGGGGCAGCCTCTTGTGTTAGTTCCACCCACCATCAGAAGTGTGGGGAATGGAGGGCCTTCTCGGTAGTGGCACCCGCCCTGTGGAACGCCCTCCCACCAGATGTCAAAGAGAAAAACAACTACCAGACTTTTAGAAGACATCTGAAGGCAGCCCTGTTTAGGGAAGCTTTTAATGTTTAACAGACTATTGTATTTTAATATTATGTTGGAAGCCGCCAGAGTGGCTGGGGAAACCCAGCCAGACGGGCAGGGTATAAATAAATTATTATTGTATTATTTACTGACATTTTTGTCACACTCATCTCCTTTTGCTGAAGTTTAAACTGTTCTCCATCTGGAACAGTTACCTGCATTGCAGAGGGTTGGACTAGATGACCCCTGGGTTCCCTTTCTAACTGGGCTTCTATTACCAATTTTTTTTATAATTGCATGCTATATGGCTGTCACCACCCTGGGACCTTCTTGTGAAGGGCAGGTAAGAAATCTTAAAAGGGAAGAGGTGTGTGCAAAGAGACATTTTTCTGGGACTTAGGCTCCTGGGGCTCAGTTTGTCAACATCTAACTAAGGAGGGGGGAAGGCATGCAGCAGGAGGAAGAAGCTGGAGACCACCTCCCCAAAGGTGGACAAAGACAGCAAACGGGGCCTTGAGGGAGACGGACTCACAGCTGGGGAGACACATACAAGAAACGGAGGGGTGGAGAAGGCAGAAAACTGGCAAACCCTGAAGGCCAGCAGCCCCATCCCCTTTGCTCCCATCCCCAATTTCATGAGAGAAACTGGGAGGCCTGAAAGATGAAGCGTGGCCAGGGACAGGACTATTTGCAGGTGTGCACAATTGCAGAGCAGCTACAGTCTTGCATCCTACGGAAACTCCATGCACCCCAACTGCCATGATGTACGGGCTCGCCAGGATGTGCCCCAACTGCCATGATGTACAGGCCTCGCCCAGCTGCAGCCAACCCACCGGGAAACCCATCCTGTCGAGCGCAATCCGGCCTTGGGCAGCTGGGCCCATGACATCCCCTACGGTGGGCAAAAGCCAAACTCAGAATGTCAGAATGACAAAACCTCTGGAACAACCGAGGCACCTTCAAATATGTAGTGTGATTTGTTGGCTGAGATCATTTACTTTCAGAAGCAGGCACACCTTGAAAGAGGAGGCTTCCCTGTATCACATACGCAGCCCAAGAATATAACAAACTACTGGCGGCACATGAATCAATGTGACTCAACCTTTCTCACACACAGATGCAAACGAATCTCACTGCAGCCAACTAAAGACAACCAACCACGCCCTGCCCCCCAACCTCTCTCACTACTACCAAGGAAAAATATAATAAAACAGATAGAAAGAGAACCTGCCCAAGTGACACGGGCATAAAACCCCACAGACACACTTGGGTATTATTGTCCCAACCCCCTCCCCCCCCTTCTTCCCCAGCCTTATTCTGTATACAACAATAACCTTCTACACATAATGTTTTTACATCAAATATAAAAAAGACTGCAACTTGAAAAAAGAGAATGCACGTTGTTTTGTAAACCAAGGAAATCTTTAATATATATGTTTTTAAAGGCACGCCTATGTTGATGCAGCAGAACCAGCAGATAAGTTTTGAGTGATAATAATACGTTTTATTTTAATTATCCCATATTTATCCACGTTTTATAACTTTTTACAATGGGGGTGGTGATGTAATGGAAAGTTGAGGGACCTGCACAGTTCCTTGGGGTTGTTTTCAGTTCATGTGAAGGGTCTTAGAGGCTCCTCTGAAAATTCGATTGATTGATTGATTGCCCCTCATCCAAAAATTTCAGGGCATAAAAATACAAAAAAAAAAAAACAGAATAAAAACAAGGGGGGAAATCAATAACCACCCCCCTCTCCCACAAAAACATTCCAGGCCTCAGTTCACAAGGAACATTTTTCCTTGGTATCTATAGGTAGTATAATGAAGGCACCAGGTGAGCCTCACTTGGGAGAATAAAGCCCCTTTTATTTTATTTTATTTTTTTTAATTCCTCATTCTTGGTGCCTGGTGGTGGACCCAGAAACATGGCACCATTTCCTTCAGCCCTTTTCTTGGAAATGCAGGCAGGGCACTGCTAAAAAGCGGGAGAGAGGGCAATGTCTTCCACTCCGAATCTCTCTGTGTATGTGTGTTGGGGGGCAGGCAGGGGGCAGAGAGAGTTAAAGGCTTAAGTCCTGGTTATAGAAGAAACCTTTTTGCCTGCTGCCTAAAAAAATATGATGGTAGTCCCAGTGCAACTATACAACTGCGAAGCCTTTTCTATCTCTGGTAATTGACTACTAGAGGATAATTTGTCTGTGAAAACAAAAAAAAAATTTCCTTCCAGTAGCACCTTAAAGACCAACTAAGTTAGTTTTTGGTATGAGCTTTTGTGTGCATGCACACTTCTTCAGATACACTGGTGGTTTCTTTCTGTGATCTAAGCCATTGTCTCTCAACCTTGGACCTCCATCATCCCTGACCACTGGTCCTACTAGCTAAGGATGATGGGCATTGTAGTCCAAAAACAGCTGGAGGCCCAAGGCTGAGAAGCACTGATCTAAACAATTCATATATTCGATAAAATTTGCCATGTATTCAGTGTTCAGATCCTCCCCTTTCTTCCAGGATCTGGGCAATCTGCATCCGTGCAGGTGTTAACAGAAATGCTGGAAGCTCATTATAGGGCTAACCTTGAGTGATCAAGAGTCTTAATTCCTAGCAGCAGCACTGCAGGAGACAATTTAACCACCATGTTACATACTAAGTTATTTTTTGTAAATACATTGCTCCAGAAGGTTTTAATGTTATCACAGTGCCACCACACATGGATATAAGTACAGTGGTGCCTCGCAAGACGAAATTAATCCGTTCCGTGAGGCTCTTCGTATAGCGGTTTTTTCGTCTTGCGAAGCAAGCCCATTGACAGCTTAGCGGATTAGCGCTACAGCTGTCAAGCGGCTTCCAGCGATCAGCTGTTAAGCGGCTTATCAGCGGAACAGCTGATAAGCGGCTTAGCGGCTTAAAAAAGGAAGAAAAAAGCGAAAAAAACCCGCGGGGGGATGCAAGATTTTTTTCGTCTTGCGAAGCAACCCCATAGGGGAATTCGTTTTACGAAGCGCCTCCAAAACGGAAAACCCTTTCGTCTAGCGGGTTTTTCGTCTTGCGAGGCGTTCGTCTTGCGGGGCACCACTGTACCTTTAACAGCACATTTCCCTCAACAATTGGGGCCAACTTCTTTAGCTATCTAGGATAGCCTTACTGGTGCATAATGCCACCTGTGCAATAACTTTAACACAGACTCCTGGATTATGACAGAAACTGATTTCACTGTCAGACCACAAGGCGGCCTATTTTTCATTAGTTATATGAATTTCTAGGTCCATTGCTCAGGGCATTATTGCACTTAAAAGATTGCCATATTCAGGGGCTATTAGGGCTCTATACATTGAAGACACTATCTCCTTAAACAATTGAAAAGTTAACAAAAATGTCTTCTAAAATTGTCAGATTCTTGCATGCCTGGGCAGAGATATCTGGTTTTAAAAGGAATCCTAATAGCTGATTAAGGTGATATCACAATCATTTGAGATTTGGTAGATTGACAAGGAAAAGTTCCCTCCATGTGGGAATACCATTTACATTAAGAAGAGAAGAAGAATTTGGATTTGATATCCCGCCTTTCACTCCCTTTTTTAAGGAGTCTCAAAGCGGCTAACATTCTCCTTTCCCTTCCTCCCCCACAACAAACCCTCTGTGAGGTGAGTGGGGCTGAGAGACTTCAGAGAAGTGTGACTGGCCCAAGGTCACCCAGCAGCTGCAGGTGGAGGAGCGGAGACGCGAACCCGGGTCCCCAAATTACGAGACTACCGCTCTTAACCACTACACCACACTGGCTCTCCATTAAGATATTTCAGCTGTTCTGTTCCCAACTGCTCCAATCCAGCCATGCCCCTGGCCTCCTGAAAAGACAGGTGGAATCGGTGGGGTGGGGTGTGAGAGGAGAGACTAGCTTTAAAAACTTCTGATTTCCATAAGGTCACTGTATCACATAGGAAGGGGTTTGTGTTTCAGCAAGCACAGTTAGTAAGAAAAGACCTGCTCTATAGATTGGTTCTGAAAGTTCTGTTTTCACACATGGTTTCCCCTTCAGCTGGTGGATTAGCGCCATCAAGTTTTTAAATTGAAAAAGCATTCTACTAGGTTCAGAGATGTGGGATTCAGAATCTGCCCCCACAAACACTCCCATATACAGTTCCAGCTCCCAGCCGTGCCCTCTTCCCCTCATGTATAAACTTGTCTGTTGTGTGTTGCCATATTTTGAATTGCTGAGGCATAATTACAATTGGCAACACTGGGAGAGAAATAAAAAGCTCAGTTGGTTCTCTTCTTTGGTAACATCCCTGAATCATTTTCCTCCTCTGTTCCACCAATCTGTGTGGGAATAATAAACACCACACTGACCTATGCAAGATTGCTGTAAGGATTTCTGAGATAATGCACGTGAAAACTCAATACAGTAAATGTATGCCTTTTTTCTGTCATGATGGAGAACAGACATTTTGATTTCATTAAAAAAAATGTTTCTGGTTGCTTGGTGTTAATTTTTATTTTTTTCCTTTCTGTGGTTGCTCTGTTTAGTTGCTTCACATCAGCTAGTCTTTAGGATTCAAGACATAAACCTATACATGCTTACTCAGAAGTGTCTTACTATGTTCAGTTGGGCTTACTCACAGGTGAGTGTGCATAGGTTTGAAGACTTAGCTGCCATCCCAGGTTATCTGTAAAATTCATATCCAGACTGGATATTGAATGCATCTTCTCTCTGGCAACATGAACACATGTTGATGTGTGCACACTGCAAGTCCCCATGCAATACAGAGGTGGCCTTTTTGCATACTAAGGGAGGAAAGCTTGTTTCAAACTGTATATTGTAAGGCAATAATGTTTCTCCCAACCATATCTATTTTAAACTTTATTTCATTCCATTTATCTGTTGGAGATAAATGGGTTGTACCTAATCCCTTTCCTCACACGTTTTTCCCTCACAACAAACCTGTAAGGTAGGTTTGGCTGAGAGGTTGTAATTGGCTCAAGGTGACCATGTAAGCATTATGGGGAAGCCAATATCTGGGTGTGTTACTATGTAGGGGGCAACACAGCGCTCACACAACGATCCTTGGTATCAGAACTGGAATGCTAAAAACAGGTAACCTCTTGAGAGTTCCAGAGGGCGCAAAACACCACAACTTGATTTTTGTGTGCTTCATTGCATGAGGGCTACAAAGTGGTGTGTATTGGAGTTGTATTTAGAAGTCAGACTTTGCACTTTTCCCAGATAAAGCATAATTTTGCCCACACCATCACCTCCATCTCACTAAACTGGTGGCAAAGTGGGGTGCCAATCTGTGGCTCATCTCAGGTACCAAAATGTCTTGTTCTAGCCCTGACAGCTGGTGCACGCACTGTGCAAAGAGGTGAGTTTTATTTGGGCAGTAAATAACAGCAGAATGCGGTCAGGTCATTCTCAACACTTACTCAACATTAGAGGGACTGTGAGCAGATGTTTCAGCAAGTCATGCACATGGTCAGGGTTCTATTGGGAGAGCACTTCACATCCCCAAACAACAAGTTTTAGAGGCTTTTCTCGAAATGCCCGCCTTTGGCGTCTCCTGTCTCCATGGCTCAGGTGATTCTCAAGGCATTATGAATACTACAGGCATTGTACACATTCAAAATGAAAAGCATATGCTTGCTTTTTGTATACTAGAACCTCTGTAGGGCAGCTTGAATATTCAGTGTATCTGATGTTGCATTTTGAATCTGACAAGGACCAAGGTAACTGAACAACTTCCAGATATGTAAAGTTATTACTTGGCTAGTTATATTGCATGCCCATCCATCCAGGGTCTATTTTTATTCTTATCTAACTTTATGAAGTTGTATCACAGTTGATTGTTAACCATTCAGGCATGTTGTAGTAGTGAAAGTAATAGTGTCGTTGGCATATAGTAAACAAAGGGATTTCTGCTACCAGCTAATCTCAAACATATGGTTTGGGGAGAAACATATGGTGTTCTTCAGATAAAGAACACATCCTTGTCTGACCCTTGCCTTTATTAGAATGGAGTTGGTAAGATTTACCTTGGGATTACATGTAATATCTGTTTTTGGGTTTTTTGTTTTTGTTTTTTAAAAAGCTGTCCCTAGAGTTAATCTCTTTTGAATCAAAAACAGACTTAAGATATACAGTTGAGAGAATATAGTTTTCCTGTTTGATGTTAGAAAATACAGGCTGAAAAATATTTCAGCCCTCTGCTTCCTGGCACAGAAACATGAATCTTACCATATTGGCCCAAATATGAGCCACACCCCAATAAAAGCTGCACCTTTAAAATTCGGGGGGGGGGAGAGAGAATACCCAAATATAAGCCGCTCCCTTAAAATTCTATGGGCACTCACACCCATTCTGTTTTACCATATGTCTGTTTCAGCAGCGGTATCATAAAACCCATTTTTTGTAGGGTCACAAAACTTTTCATGGTCAAAATTTGGAAAAAAGTGAGGCTTATATTCAGACCAATACAGTAATAGTTTTTATATAGAATTCCCTGATAACCACTGCCATGTCATGGATCACACCCCTGTCCACCCAGTGCTTTTTGGAGCCCCGCCTTTCCTGTATCTATTTGTTCTATGCAATACTAGGAGCCATGGAGCTGAGATTCTTGCGCAATGGGGTTGGACCTTTGAGTTGAGGGTAGTGAAGGTTTTTGGAAACACCATCGGAAAATCTAGAGGATGTTTATTTCTTATCGTTATGTTTAATGTGCATAAAAAGCTATGTTTGTGTGCCTCGTGTATGAAACTTAATAGCTTACATTTGCAGAGAACTGTAGCAAGCGCAAAAGGCGCATGCACAAAGCTGTGAAAAAAGGGTGGAGTCTTTTTTTCAATATTATGTAAACTGAAGCCTCATTCCTGGGAGTTCGGATCTCTCTCCGAGGCTGCCAGCATATTGAAGAAGCAAGTTGCTTATCTGACTCTCTCTCTGAGGCCAGAGAGAATAAGTCAGAACCCTAAATAAAACTGGGCTGCACTGCTGGTTGCTTAACAGCAGCGTATTGATTTGTATTTGCAACTTTTTTGGTGACAAGCTTCAAGATAGTTTGCAGGAAACCCTCGAACTCCTTCCTTGGTGTGGAGCTCAGTGATGTCTACTCGGCACAAGCTCCAGAGCAGGGGATCCCACAAAATCCAGAGGGGAAGCCGCGGACCCGTGACTTGGGCAGGGCAGCCCGAAGGCTTGCAAAGTAAGACCACTGTATTCAAGTGCAGCCGCCTTTTTGAGCCAGCCAGCCCCGACTTGGGAGAGCGTGCGCCCGCCCAGCAGAGCGGGGCTGGCTCGCCCTTAATAAGCCTGCACACGACCGGGCTGCACCTCCTTCTCCCCGCCGAGAGGCCGGCAGCTCCCCCCGCCCCGCCCCGTCTCTCCGCCGGGAAGCGGCCCTGGCAGTCCTCCTTCCGAGGGACAGGCGCGTCCAGGCTCCGAGCAGGCCGAGGCAGGCAGGGCTAGTCTCGGCGGCGGGCGGGCGGGGCGCTGCCGCCGCTGTCCTGGGCACAGGAAGCGGAAAGCGCCGCTGCAGCCGCCGAGTCGGAGCCTGGAGCTGAGCCGGAGCAGAAGGCGGCGAGCGGGCGGGCGGGCGGGGAGGCTGGCGCGTTGCGCGCTCCGTCCACCGGGAGCTGCAGGATGGCGCGGCGGCGGGCGAGAGGTCAGTCGCCTCCTTCCTTCTCCTCCTCCTCCTTCGCCCCGGCAGGCGCGATCCTCCTCGCAGAGCCCGGAGACGCGGGGCTTCTTCGCCCTCTGCGCGCCCGGAGACCCTCGTCGCTCTGCCGGGCGAGAAGGGAGCGCGGCCGCCCAGCCCGACTCTGCTTTCGGGCACCGGGAGGGCAAGTGCCGCTCTGTGCGCCAGCCGCTCCCTTTCGCCGGAGGAGCAGGCCTGACTGCCGCTTCCCCGGAGCCCGGGGCTGGGGGGGGAACCCTGTTCCAAACCGGGAACCGCAGCTTCTGAATTTGTGTTGCTTGAGCTCCGGGCTAGAACAAGTTGTCGTCCGCTTTGCAGAGTAACCCACTGGGCTACTTTGTCTGCTAGCTTGGACCATCCTTGCCACTGCATCTGGGCATGGCTTGCTTTTACCTCATGCTACAGACTGGTGCCAACTCTGGGGGTGCAGGCAGCATTAGCTGAGGCACCCTGTTTAATGAGTGGAGATGTACCCGGATCTGCAGGGAGAAGGGCAGCGATGAGTGCCTTCTGGTTGGGGCGCTGTTGCTTGAAGTTGCCTTGGGCACCTCGTGGCAATGGACCCCCAGCCCAGGGGCCTTTTGCAAGGCCAGCAGGAAGCACGTAGGGCTGAGCGTCGCTGCTGCCTTCAAGCTGCAGTGTGCAACACCCACCCACCCTTGTCCACCCTTCCTGGGACAGTTGGGACCCTCTCCTGGAAAGTGAGAGCACCCATCTGCTGTTTCTGCTTTCAAGCTGGAAGGGTGGCAGGGGTGGGCAGGCAACAGTTTGGTCGGCATGGCCATGCAGCTGCCAAACGACTTTGGAAGCTGGGAAGGACAGGGAGCGTGACTAACTGAATGCTGCTGGCATGGGAGGTCTGCAGGTTGACCCTTGGCGCCACCTTAGCCAGGTTGCTGGCAACCCCTTCCTACCCTTGGAGCGTTGGACGGGAAGATTCCTCCCCACTTTCAGCAGGGACAACTGTGTAGTTGCCGAGATGATCTCCACCCAGCTCTGCCACCGCAAGTTGCCATAGTGAGCCTGGCGAGAGGAATTGTTGAAGGCTGGTTCCTCCCACATTCCTTCCTTTACAGGCACAGTTACTGCAAAGTGAATGGTGTTTTAGGGAGTCATTAACCAAAATAGGCTAATTCCAGGCAAAAGCCTTGAGCAACACCCTATCCTGGAGGTTGCTTGGAAACTTGGACAGACGTCTAGTGCTGGTTATGATTTGGGATTGCAAGATTTCTTGCAGTACTTTCTAAAGCCCTTGTTTGATTGTATGAGTGAGTTCCATGTAGGAAATGCAAAAATATCAGCATGAAAAGACAATGTAAGAAATCAATCCACTGCACAAATACTTAGCTACACTGTGGGTTCTGGGTTATACACCAGTGTGTCTCAGAATCTGCTTAGATATTATGCATAGAATTAGGTTGCATGCAACCCGTGATTCAACAGGTCTTTCCTACAGTAGAGAAAATATTCCCTTGATGAATGGAAAGTGTGTTGCCCCGTAAAACTCTGGTGTTAAGTAAAAACAAGCTGTTTGATGCAAGTTCGAAAATACTGCATCTATAAGGTAGCCCTGTGTGCCAATTAAATAGTCTCAGTTGAGACTGTTTAGCTGGAAAAGACTGTAAAGCCTTAAGGAAGAAATCAGTTATGATCAATTTTATGAAGGGAATATCCTTCCAAAACCTCTGAGCTTGTGCTGTTGGGTGCCTTTAGTAATGTATTGTTGTGAGTTACGTCTGCCTAAGAAGAATATTATTACACTTTAGATTCATTTATTTACATAACTTATTTAGACAGTACCCTTAGTTAAAAGTAATGTCATGGTGGTTCACAAAATATGCACAGCAGTAAAATATACAGCTATAGCATCCAGGGCTTGGGAAGGAAGGTGGAAAAACTTGCAAATGCCTAGGTGAGTTGATGTTTTGCCTCTTGCTGTAAATCTGCTGAAATGGCTGGTGCCTGATGGAACTCGGAAGGGAGATCATTCCTCAAGGTGGGTGCCATCACAGCTGCTGTCTGGACCACTTAGGTAATAAACTAAATTGGGCATCATCAAGATGAAGCTTGTCTCGTTTTACCAGCTGACTACAGAAATGGTGGTAGAAGAGATACCTAGTTCCATTTCATTCAAAAGCTTATAACAGAAACAGCTCCAGAGAGGTTGATATGTTAGTCTGTTAAAGCAATCAGGGGGAAAATGTCTTGTGTGACCAACTGAAAATTTATTGTGCCATAAGCTTTCATGGAGAAGAGCGATTCAGCTCTAGTGCTCAGTGTTGAATTCTTGAGGGTGCAAAGCAATTCTGCTTTTCAGCAGAGGGCAGCAGCTGCAGGATAGTCTAGCATTACACACACAAGTTGCAGATGGATGTTAATAATTGGTGGCAAAACACACTCGGGTTTGGTTAGGGTGCTTTTGCGTATAGAATAGAGGCTGGAACACTTTTTTTTCAGAAGTTCTTTATGAAAGCACTAATATTAACAATGTTAGAATCTTAAGCAACATTAATGCATCTGGTCCATGAAACCTTATAGTAACAGTGCAGTCCTTTACTCAGAAATCGAATCATAGAATTGTAGATTTGGAAGGTAGGCAAAGGCTCATCCAGTCTAACCCTCTGCAATGCAGCAATCAAGATACTAGACACATTAGTTCACGTACTGCTTCGTTGCTGAGTGAATTGCAGGTGACCACCCAGTGTGGGACTAAGCTGCACTTGAACCCATGGCCTTCAGAGAGGCTGGCAAGCTCTTTAACCACCAGACCACTTTGCCTCTCATAGGTTTCACTATATTCATTGACACCAAATGTCACAAGATTATTTGTTGTTCTAATAAATATTTGTAATGCTTCCCAACCAATTTAACTCCTAAACTTTATATTTTTAGATTTTTAGTTAAGCTTCCAGCTTCTCTCTCCAATGCAGACCAAGGTGATTTCAGCGCTTTCTGTCATTGCCTACACTGAATCATATATTGGCTTAATAAACTAAGATATGAATGAGCCTTTTGCTTCTTACATATACCTCCTTTGCCCCTCCCTCTGTGATCTGAGCTGTCAAGTCAGGAAGCGTCTAAAGAACTATAGTTCCCCATTTAATCTGAACCGGGGGACTGCGGTTACCAGCCATGAAACAAGGCAAGATATAGAACCAAACTTAAACCATGGTTTACAGTGCAATTATCTATGATAAGCAGCTTAGCTCAGTTGGTTAGAGCATGGTGCAGACATGTTCACTCAAAAGTAAGTCTCACTAAGTTGAGTAGAGCTTACTCCCAGAATAGTGAGTCTCAGATAATAGCCTGGCTTGTTCCACATCATGCTTCAGACAAAATGGTAATTATGGCTAATTATAGACTTCTTGTTTTGATTGTTCATGACACAAAGGGAGGACCAAAAGAGCTATTTGCATGGGCAGAAGTCTTGTTGGTTCGTATCTCAGCTTACTGAGCAGAGATGATTATCCAAACCATTGTGGTCTGGTTCACGCAGAATGCTGCTTCAGAGATGGTTTAGGTTGACATCCATAGACCACAGTGAACCTTATATTAGTTTGACATTTTACTTTCAGTTCTACCAGGTGATCAATAAGAAAGGCTTTGCTGCATTGCCTTAGCAGGTCCTGAGTGATACAGCAGGGTTGTGTTTTTATTAGTGTCTCCAGAGTCCTGGCTACAGTGTTCTGATAACAGACCCTTCTCTTGGTTGTGACCCTCACTCTAAATGTATCCTGACTGTCTCAGTGATTTTTTTTTAAAAAAAAGTTTATCCACCTTGTATGCAATTTCTTTGCCCGCTACATGGTCATTTCATTTTTTGGCCTTCTTTTATGTATGGGCCATTGTAAAACATCCTTCCTTCAGTCGTCTCTCCCCCCCCCGCCCTTCAGTCATCTTTTGAACACATTAAACAAAACCAAAAGCTTTTGAAAATTGCAATGATTACTTCCTAAATTCAGATGCTGCCCTTCCAGTGTGCAAGGTAAAAATCACCAATCCAAGATTAAGAAAATGCACAAGAGAAACCTCAAATTGAACAACAGCATGTTGCATGGTATAGTGCTATACTGATCAGAGTACAGCAGATCTAGGTGTGACTTCATCCTCTTTATTCATATGTTCAGATAGTTAAGGGCCAAATTGCATGGAAACTTCAGCAGAAGTAACAATCGTCCTCTCATCATGAGAAAAAATTCTGAGAAATTCTACCCGGACGGCATTTTCCAGCCCGTTTCCCGGCTCTGTCTGGGAAAATCCAAACATATGGCAGCCCTATTTTCAACACACAACTATTAACGGCACCCCGGGTTCAGAGTGTTTGAATATTAACCCCCCAAAGCAGGAAAGGCACCACTGCAGGAGAACCTAGTATTTGTTTGTGTTTAATAGTCCATCTCATTATTAATATTTACTTTCCTAGGTTTATGCTGAAGATGCTTCCCTAGAACTAAAGACTGAAATTACTGTTCTCTCAAAATTTTGGGCGGATTATCGGAAATCGGAGTCAAGCACCAAAACGCTTTCTTCGGACTTAGTGGCCTTTGTCTTCTGTTCCCCGGCTTCTCTTCCACCATGGATACTGAGTCAACCTATTCTGGATATTCCCACTATTCAGGTCACTCCAAAAAGGCCCAGAGACAAGGGTAGGAATACTTTTATCGCAGATCTGGTCTAGAATCTGCCTTCTTCCTTCAGTTGTGTAATGAAACTTTTGTACTGCTTGACACTTGTTTGTCTTGGTGGATGCTCCAGCACAAATCCACAAAAAGAGAGAACGGTCTATGGGAGAGCGCTGAATGCTTTCTTTGCTTATTGTGTCTCTGGTTCCACACAGGACTGGAATGGGGATAGCTGTGGCCCTTCAGATGTTCTTGGGAGCCCCGCACCCATCAGTACCAGCCAGCATGGCCAATGGTCCGGGTAATGAGAATTATAGTCCAGCAAAATCTGAAGGGCCACAGGTTCCCCACCCGTGATATAGTTGCCTTTTCATTATAATGCTTTTGACCCACATAGTCAGGATACCTCATTCCCCTTGCCATCTTCCACCATAGTGCCACTTTCTGCAATACCTACGGCCCCAGCTACACAATTCCCAGAGTTCCCTGGGAAGAGGGATGGCCTCTTAGTGGAATCAGGTATCCCCTTAAGGTTGTGGCCCTGCATTTGCTGTAGCAGCAGAACCACTGCAGACATTGTCCCCTGCTCCCAACTCAGTCTCCTCAGACAAATACCATGGTGAGCGGGATTCAAAGGCACCAAGAGATCAAGGCGAACCAACCGAGGCGTATTGCCCCTCTCCGTTTCCCAACATAGGTCATTATGCAAGTGGCCAAGGCTGTCTCATTGCCAAAAGTCGGCCTGAATCTCACTTGTAACAGAGCTAGAAAAGTTTCCTCCTCCAAGGGTGCCTGGAGTTGTCTTATAAATATTCCCCTTTTTAAATTATATTTTATTCCATTTCACCATTTTAAACAATTTTGTATTTTCCCTTATTTTTGTCGACTTCCTACCCCATTTTCCAAGGAGTTGTTGTTTCTACCCTTCTGCTTCATCTTGTATTCTATAATCAGATCATAACCACAATATTATAATCTAATTACTTCTGCTGCTCATAGCTCAAATCCTGCTCACGAGTTCACCATGCTGTAATCTTTGTTTAAATAGTCCAAAAAGGCATCCGTTCTTCCATAAGGCCTATAAATCTTCCTGTTTGCTGCAGAAGTTTGAAGTGGCCCAGTAGTTCCCAGTTAGGGGTCCGAGGACCCTGGGGGTCTGTGGAATGCACCCAGGGGGGTCTGCGGCCCATCCCTTGCCTCCCCCCAACTGATTTTTTTTGTCATTTTTTGCTTGGTAATATCAAATTTTTATGTTTGTTTTAGCACTGTTTATGTCTGTTTTGGCACTGTTTGATTTTTCAATATATTGGTCAAAATCGGTTTTGAAATCGCACTGCGATAACAATTTTGACCTGGCAATACGCAGCAATATATCACTTCTCACACAAGGGAGAGCAGGCCAGCTGATTTCAAGGCACTGCCGATGTCACACAATGTTCTCAGCACGCTGCTGATCTGAGCTGCCTTCCCTCACGCTGACGGAGAACAGGGCAGCTGATCGCCTTCACTTCAAGGCACCGTGGCACTTCCTTCCCCTGGCACTGAGGCGGAGCAGCTTTCCTTCGTCAGCCCCTAATGAGGAAACAGATTAGGGATGAGTGACATCTGGTTTTCAACATCGTGCTATATCAGCAGCTAAACATTGTGATATTCTGCTACATCGCTGGACATATATACAGTGGATGCTCGTGTTGCCAATGTGATCCAGGCGGGATGCACGTTCGCAACCCGCAGTGTCCGCAACCTCAGCGGCGCGTCTGCGCATGCGCGGGTTGCAATTTGGCGCTTCTGCACATGCACAAAGTGTGATTTAGTGCTTTTGCGCATGTGCAACCACCAAAACCCAGAAGTAACCCATTCCGGTACTTCCGGTACTGCCAAGGTAACTACCATAGAGTTATCAAAATTTTCAAAAAGTTTGGGGGGGGGGAGTGTCCGTGGCTTGGCTTTTGAAAAATCGGGGGTCCTCAGTAATTAGCTAATTGGGAACCACAGAGGTAGCATAATTCCCTGCCCCAGATTTTCTATGAAACGTATTTCCAAAGGGGTTTGCTGTAACTGCTGCTTGTTGGTTTGAGTGATTCCTTTTAAAGTCCGTTTGAAGTTTGCAGAGGAAGAAACTGCTCTGTTTTCAGCAAGTGGTTGGATTTCAATCGGATTCCTGTAAAACTGGCTTCAGCTGCCCATCGGCTGATCTGTGCTTATAACATGCCCCTTTGGAGACAGGCTTCCAGCCCCAGTGGGGGTCCCTGTAAGGAACATTCCGGATAGCCCCTTCGTAGACGCCTCTGTTCCTTCCCCACGGCTGACGTCACATAGAACGTTAGGAGTGCGGCAACTGGACATGGTGTGGCCTTGCAGGCCAAACTGGGACTTGTGCCAGGTTTAATTAAGCTTGTCCAGTCCACACTACATTTAACAATTTGCAGGGATGGGAAATCACATAAGTGTCATTCTTTCAAGTGGTGTCTGCTATCAATACATATCAAAATCACTATCAACAACTATTTAAACAAATGTTTCAGTCACATGTCCAACTTACCATATAAAAACAAGATTCCAAAGAATCTCTTGGACTTCCCTCCTCCCCTATTGTTAATCATTTCCTCCTGCATCTTTTATGATAATCCAACTTTTTTTACCTCTCCATTATGTCTAAAATTCACCATTAAACTACAAGTGGTATTCCAATCCTACTAATGATTTTAACTGTTTACAATGGTTTTTAAGATAAGTTACAAATTTTCCCCATTCCTTATTAAATTTTTGGTCTTCCTGATTTCTGATTCTTCTGGTCATTTTGGTGTAATCCATCAGCTTGATCTGCCATTCTTCTCTGCTAGGAGCTTTCTTTCCATCTCTAAACAAGCTTTTTTTCAACTCCTAACTCTCTCTGATCCACCTGGTCTCTCTCTATACTTTTTGTACAGAATCACTTCCCAATGGCTTTTTCGTAATCTGCGCCTTTCTCTCCATGTCATTAAGTTTCTCTCCCTACTCTCTTACTTGGTTCCATGTCCATTGATCCATTTTTCCTTTTTCAACTTTGACAAAAGAAAAAAAATATGACAGTTAACTATATAGTTTCTAAAGTCCATAAAAGGTAAAGGTAAAGGTACCCCTGCCCGTACGGGCCAGTCTTGACAGACTCTGGGGTTGTGCGCCCATCTCACTTAAGAGGCCAGGGGCCAGCGCTGTCCGGAGACACTTCCGGGTCACGTGGCCAGCGTGACATCGCTGCTCTGGCGAGCCAGAGCTGCACACTGAAACGCCGTTTACCTTCCCGCTGGTAAGCGTCCCTATTTATCTACTTGCACCTGGAGGTGCTTTCGAACTGCTAGGTTGGCAGGCGCTGGGACCGAGCAGCGGGAGCGCACCCCGCAGCAGGGATTCGAACCGGCGACCTTTAGGTCGGCAAGTCCTAGGCGCTGAGGCTTTAACCCACAGCGCCACCTGTGTCCCTTCTAAAGTCCATAGGCCCCCTTGAATTTAGACATAGTCTCTCAGGGGATGGGGTTTCTGTGCTACTTGACTTGCCTGAGTCTTTATCTGTTTTACTACAGGAGACGTAATTCTTTACAGGTGGGTAACAAAATACTTATTTCAAGTGGTGTTGATTATCATTAAGGATCGAGCAGGAGTATTCTGAAACAAATAATTTTCTTTTCTGCCAACTCTCTCTGACCCTCCTCTCTCTTTACCTTTTGTGCAGAATCACTCCCAGTAGCGGTTCCCTTAACTTGTACCTTCCCTCTATGTCACTTAAGTTTCTCTGTCCGAGTGCTGTCCTAACTCTCTTACTTTGTTCCCCATCCCTTGAAACAATAATCTCTACCAAGCAGTGGCATAGCATGGGGGGGCTGAGGGGGCCGTCGCCCTAGGCCCAGCTTATTTTTGGGGGGGAGGGCACATCATGGCGCCTTGCCGTGTCTCGAGCTGTTGTGTCCTTGAAGCAGCAGGCGTGCAGCCTGGCCCCTGCGAGCCCAGCACTGCTTTTGCGAGCGGCCCTGCTTGCAGGGAGGGCACCGTGAGCTATTGTGTTCTTTTCGCGGCTCCCTCCAGCTGGGAAGGGGAGCTGAGAAGAATGCCCAGCATCATTTTTGTGACTCTTGCAAATCAACGCTGGACTCACGGGGCGCCGTCAGCATCGGGCAGGGTAGGGGTCGCTCTGGTGGCATGCCCTGCCCCCATGGCCCTCCCCCCGGCACATTTTTTTGAGGGGGCACAATGCCCACACACCCTTCCCCACGCCCCTGCCTGTCCCTGGGGGCAATCAGGGATGCAGTGCCCCTGCTACCAAGAAAACGCCCTAACCCTGAGCCTTGCTCGGAAGAAATGTTAAAAGGAAAAGACATATCCTTTGAAATGTAAGCTACCAAATAATGCAGCACACAGACACCATCAGTCCAAAGATCTGAATTTGTATTGGCCATCATTATATACCTGGAATAAGTGTTCTGGAATCTTTCTTGCTTCTTCTAACCACCATGGTTAACTGCTAGTCACAGGGATGCCCAAGTGAGGAAGATAAATTAAGTCAACAGCTGCTTTCGGTAAGTTACTGGCCAAAACCACAGTCAATCAAGTAAATGTTGGACTTGGAGGCTATTAGCTATTCTGCCTAATACTAAGGCTTCAGTATCTGAAGAAGTGGGCATACACACAAAAGCTCATACCAAGAACTAACTTAGTTGGTCTCTAAGGTGCTACTGGAAGGAATTTTTTTATTTTGTTCTGAGAGAGTTCTGAGGGAGGGAAAAGTTACTTTGTCATACGTAAATTTTTCAGCTCAAGAAACTAAAGAAAAGTTTATTAAAAGAAATGAAATTATACAATTGAAATGCTGGGCTTTCCCCAGATTGACAGCCCCAGTACAGTACAACTTACTGCCTGACCAGAAGTTCTGTGTCTTGGATATGTTTTGAACCTTGGCCAAGAGAGAGATTTAAGATTTGGCTGCCAGCGATGGTTAGCGTATGTGTGGGTTGGTGCCAAGACTCTCACCCTGCTGCAGCTTCCCTTGTGGGGGGTGTGTGTGTTTGTGTATATAGACTCCTAAGTGAGAGCTGTCAACCAGATTCCAGAATATTTGAAGGGCTTGCCATGCGATGTCCTCAGAAGTGCTTGCTGGAGGCAGCAGATTATGGATGACCTATTGCCAGTGAGGTCACCAAAGGTTAATGAAATAAGATCTCCTCAGATCTTCCTTACTGAGGTGATACTTCACAGCAATGCTATACCGCACTTCCTTCATAATCTTCTTAAACCTCCTGAGGAATTGGGTGGCTATGCAGCGTGGCCCTTTCTCTTCTTGGGAACACTTGAAAAGCCTTCGCATGCCAATTTGTTTTATTTCATTGACATTTGTGTGTGTGTGTGCAGTGCTATTTCTCTAGAAAAAGAGGTGCCGGAACCCACCATGAACTCATTCTCTTAGAATATCAAGAGGTACTGGAACTGAGTTCTGACAAGTTCTGTCTGAAAAAATGCCCTGTGTATAAGTATAAATATGTATGTATGCCTGTTCATTGAAGGACAGAACAATCAGCATGTGAAACATTTTCTCCTTTTTATTTTTTAAATGGAAAAAGAAGTCGGGACAGGCACAAATCACCACGAAGTAAAGATGGAAGCCGATCAGAGAAATCTGTTACCATTCAAGCGCCAACAGCAGAGCCATTGCTGGGGAATGATTCTTCTCGGGCAGAAGAAGCTCAGGTAAGGAGTGAGGAAGGTGAGCAGCAGAATGTGGGCTACAGGTGCAGGATTTTGTGGGCAGTGAACATCTTGGCACCTTGCTATTATTACTGTTACTCTAAATGTGTTTTTCAGGCTAATGTCATTTCAGGTGTGGCAGCAATATGCTTAGATTAACTCTTGATTTTGTTGCTGACATGCTCCTTATATGACATTTTTATGGCAAAGGCTGTCACAGAATTGCCTCGGAAGCTTTAGAAGCTATCAGCTGATCATGCCTACCTTCAAAGGTTGCAGACTGGGAATATTTAAATGTGCCTAAATGCTTTTGACCAATGCTCCAGTGTCCGGTTGTAATCTGAGTTATTCTAGACACAGGATGCTGCCCTATAAATAGCACATATTTGAAAAATATCTTTCAACTGATATGTCTGGGTGGACTGACTGCTAATGTCTTCCATAGGATCTGATGCTTTCTGACTGCAAACAAAAATAGCACACTCCTTTCTCCTGTACCGCTCACTAGAGACTTCAGAACTCATTCACATTCTCTCTCTGTCTCTCTCTTTCCCCTGACACTTACACACACGCTTCTGCCTTGTTGCAGTAATCTCTGGTGAGGCCCACTTGGATGGGAATCTTGTTATTTGAATCTAACAGATGTTCAGTTTCTTTGCCACTCCTGGTAAACCTGACTTTTAGACAAACAAGCCAACCAGGCCCTTAGGAGAGTAGTCAAACAACCAAATGTGTCTTGGACCTGACAGCCAAGGTAATTCAGTTCAGAGTTGGACATGCATTTGAGAGATTGCCTCACCTCTGCCTCAGACTGCCTTGAACTTGCCTTGGGCGAGTCTTTTGCCATCTTTAAAAATACGACTTCCAATGGCTTGCCTTAAAGAAAATGTGCTTTTCAGTTTTGGAAGGGCTGTGGAAAAGTTTACCAGTATGCAAGATTCACCTTGCATATGGTACCTTGCAAAAGTTCTCTAATCCAAAAATGTTTTGCAAATTGCTGAAGGGCAAAGGGGAAGCAGTGGCTGGCTTACTGACATCTTTCTGTGTGGTTTCATTGGCCTTTGGCTAAGATGACGTGGGGAGAAAGATCTACCAATTATATTTACCATTGGAAGTTTATTGCAATTTGCAGAGCACGGGAGTAAGCGAAAGACCTTTGGCAATCTAATTTCCTCAATGGCAGCTCTCTTTCAGATTCGTACTTGGCAGACTAAATGTCTTGACACCTAGAACAGGAGTACATGGGCACAGCACAACATTGGTGATGATACCTGACACTATATTTGGTGAACATTGCAAGATAAAAAGCTTCTGCCACTGGCTACTTGTTATGTCTACAGTGGCAAAGGAAACTTCCCAGGGAGTAGAGTGTTGGATGATCCAGGTTTAAATCCTCAGCCATGAAAATCCTTAGGGATGTTGATTAGCCCAAAACTAATTATGCCCTATCTCAGAACTAGCTGATAGGATAAAATGGATGAGGGACCGAAACAATGGCAGCGTTTGCACATCCTAAAAAACTAGACTGTCTGTGAATAAGTCTGATGACTCCTTCCCTGGAGAGAATGGAATAAACAAACAGAACTCTTGGATTCCCATTTTGTGGCTCCCTAAGCCACAAACTTGAGCCATAGTTTGGTGTTGACTTGTTGATCATGGCTTGTTAGGGAGCAGCAAACCATGGTCCATGGTGCAGATGTAATGGGAGGCCAAGACTTCCTGGTTTGTGTATCCTGCTCACACCACAGGAGGAACAAAGTACTGTATGAGCTATCAGGCAATGTGTGCTCTGCTTGCTCTTAGTAAAAAGGTAAAGGGACCCCTGACCATTAGTCCAGTCGTGGCCGACTCTGGGGTTGCGACGCTCATCTTGTTTATTGGCCAAGGGAGTCAGCGTACAGCTTCTGGGTCATGTGGCCAGCATGACTAAGCCACTTCTGGCGAACCAGAGCAGCGCACGGAAATGCCATTTACCTTCCTGCCAGAGTGGTACCTATTTATCTACTTGCACTTTGACGTGCTTTTGAACTGCTAGGTTGGCAGGAGCAGGGAGCGAGCAACGGGAGCTCACCCCGTTGCGGGGATTCGAACCACTGACCTTCTGATCGGCAAGTCCTAGGCTCTGTGGTTTAACCTACAGTGCCACCCGCGTCCCTTCTTAGTAAACCATGCTAAACCCAAAGGATTGGCTTTATTGTGATGTGCAAACATGTATGTTCTCCTAGGAGGAATGCAGGAATAATTATTTTTAACAATAGTGTATAATGATGACATCTCACAGGTTTTTTTTGGTAATTAGTGTATTAGGCCTATTACAGTGGTACCTCGGGTTACAGATGCTTCAGGTTACAGACGCTTCAGGTTACAGACTCTGCTAACCCACAAATAGTACCTTGGGTTAAGAACTTTGCTTCAGGATGAGAACAGAAATGGTGCGACGGCAGCGGGAAGCCCCATTAGCTAAAGTGGTACCTCAGGTCAAGAACAGTTTCAGGTTAAGAACGGACCTCCGGAACGAATTAAGTTCTTAACCCGAGGTACTACTGTAATTGTTCTTCCTCGTAATAATATCTTTTAACTATGTGACTGGTCAACTGACCAAATCTTTTTTGACCACTTAGATGTCAAGTATAACTATTGAAGGATGAGTAACTGGCTGAGATGTTTCCCCCCATTTTAAAGTGAAGTATGCTCTTCACAAAAGTAAAGCTAACAGTGAGAGTAAGGGAGGGAAGCTGTGTGGTTTACTGTTATCCCAGGTGGCTATGAGGACAGTCAACTGAGGAAATCGGGAAGCATCCTATGGAAAGGCTTTTGCCTATTTCTCCAGGGCATCCTATTCAGTGTGGGGAAGCCATAAATGCAGAGGGCATAGCTTGCTCTGGTCTCTTGTCAGCTGTGTCGGTTCATAGGCCCAAGCATCTTGACTGGGGGATTGGAGGCCCTGAACTAGCCCTCTTTGCCTGCAAAACGAGGGCCATCTGAAAGTGTCCTGACCATAGGAGTTGCTTATGGACGTGTTCTCTTCTTTTCTGCTTAGGATGACAACTGGGGTGAGACCACAACTGCCATCACAGGTACCTCTGAACATAGCATGTCCCAGGAGGACATTTCCAGGATCAGCAAGGACTTGGAGGACAGCGTTGGCGTAGAGTGCAAGCGCTATTTTCTCTTGACGTTGGCTGCTGTTCTGGGACTCCTCGTCTTCCTCACCCCTGTTGCCTTCATTCTGCTCCCGCAGATCCTGCGGAGGACTGAGTTAGAGCCATGTGGCACTGCTTGTGAGGGACTCTTCATCTCTGTGGCTTTCAAACTCCTCATCCTCTTGATTGGCACCTGGGCTCTCTTCTTCCGCCAGCCCAAGGCTGACCTCCCCAGGGTGTTTGTCTTTCGCACCCTCATTTTGGTCCTCTTATTTCTGCTGGTGTTTTCTTACTGGCTCTTTTATGGCGTCCGCATTTTGGAATCCAAGGACATCAATTACCAGGGGATTGTACAGTTTGCTGTGTCGCTGGTGGACGCTCTTCTTTTTGTCCACTATCTCGCCATTGTGGTGCTGGAACTGAGGCAGCTGCAACCAATGTTCACGGTCAAGGTGGTTCGATCGACAGACGGAGAATCACGCTATTATAGCCTGGGACACTTGAGGTAGGTCAAAGCAGATTTGGGAAGCCAGAGCAGCAATTTGCATTTAATCTCTACTTCCTGCTTTATTTACTTCTCCCCTTTTTAATTTTGGTCTTTAGCTCAATTTCTGCAGCCCATTTACATGTACAGTCGTACCTCAGAAGTCGAACGGAATCAGTTCCAGGAGTCCGTTCAACTTCCAAAACATTCGGAAACCAATGCACAGCTTCCGATTGGCTGCAGGAAGCTCTTGCAGCCAATCGGAAGCAGCGGAAGTTTCATCGGACGTTCGGGTTCCAAAGAATGTTTGCAAACCGGAACACTCACTTCCGGGTTTGCGGCGTTTGGGAGCCAAAACGTTCAACTTGCAAGGCGTTTGGGATCCAAGCTACGACTGTAGTTCCTTCACAAGTTTTGCTGGTGTTCGTTGAAAACAGCTTCCACCTTAGCTTGTTTTAAGTTGTGTAAGAACCCCATGTTTAGGCTCCCCACCTTGCCTGTGTGTGGGATCTGGCCCTGGTCACAGATTTGCGTCCGTGTGTGGGATTAAATGCATGTAACAGGAGTAGGACTGGCCCTCCTGGCCCTGCCCCCCACGTCATGAACCCCCCAGCTGCATAGTGACCCATGCATATAGCACCAATGTCCGAAAAAAGACGAGCCCTTCCCTCATTGGTTTCCATGCAGCTTGGGACTACCTACTACACAAGCTCTTTCTCCCTTCTCTGGTGGGGCCAGGATACCCTTGAAAGCACTGGGCAGCCTCTTACCTGAGGAGAACTTTGAAAGTGTGGTTGTCGGCTATCTCTCTCACTCTCAGCCAGCACTGCAAACAAGGTGGCATTAGGTGGTGAAGTTCTCTGTCCTTTACAGTTTCGCAGCTGTACAATCTAAAGGTCGTAAAGGAGGTGTGGCAGCAACATGGAGCCGCAACCCGGTGGTGCTGCTTAGTAAGCATGCAGGGTTAAAAACTTCATATCTCTTCTGAATGGAAGGCGCACCAGTTGGTGAGGAACAAAAATGCCATGTTCTGTCAGTTTGGTTAGATCGGGAAGGGAACAGTTGGCTTTCCAGATGTTGGATTCCATCTCCCTTCAGCCCAGCTTGCAAGGCCAATTGTCAGAGATAGTGGGGCTTAGAGTCCAAAAACATCTGGAGGAAGAGCCCCATCTCACTGGAGAGCAGGTGTGGTGTTGAATGTTTGAATACTCACCTGGATAAAATGCTATCTCCACAGCCTGGCATGTTGAGGAAAAGGTTAACCTAGAACCTTCTCTGTGATTTTGTGTGTGTTATATTTTAGCACTATTTTATTGCATTTTGTTCCTATGTTTTACACACACACACACACACACACACACACACACACGGTTTGCATATAACAGTTCTTAACAGCTTTGGACTTCTGCCCCCCCCCCCATTTTAAGACATGATCTGCAGATTATGCTGATTACATACCTGGACTGTACCATTTCAGGATGTAGGATGTATGGAGTTAAGCATCCCATGTAAAATATTTTATTTATGTAGTAAACTAGCACATTAGAACGAGTGTTATTATAGTTGTAGCCCTTGCTGTGATGTGTTCAGTTTATTACATCTGGGAAGTCTATACATGAGGAAATACTCAGAAAGTTGTCTTCCCCTAAGATCGCACACATGCCGTCTGAAATGGAATTGCCCAAATTCTGCCGCCACACTTCGTGCAGTATCATAGAATCATAGAATCATAGAGTTGGAAGAGACCACAAGGGCCATCGAGTCCAACCCCCTGCCAAGCAGGAAACACCATCAGAGCACTCCTGACATATGGTTGTCAAGCCTCTGCTTAAAGACCTCCAAAGAAGGAGACTCCACCACACTCCTTGGCAGCAAATTCCACTGTCGAACAGCTCTTACTGTCAGGAAGTTCTTCCTAATGTTTAGGTGGAATCTTCTTTCTTGTAGTTTGGAGCCAGTGTGGTGTAGTGGTTCAGAGCAGTGGACTCATAATCTGGTGAACCGGGTTCGTGTCTCCGCTCCTCCACATGCAGCTGCTGGGTGACCTTGGGCCAGTCACACTTCTGTGAAGTCTCTCAGCCCCACTCACCTCACAGAGTGTTTGTTGTGGGGGAGGAAGGGAAAGGAGAATGTTAGCCGCTTTGAGACTCCTTAAAGGGAGTGAAAGGCGGGATATCAAATCCAAACTCTTCTTCCGTGTCCGCTTCTCTGGAGCAGCAGAAAACAACCTTTCTCCCTCCTCTATGTGACATCCTTTTATATATATGAACATGGCTATCATATCACCCCTTAACCTCCTCTTCTCCAGGCTAAACATGCCCAGCTCCCTTAGCCGTTCTTCATAAGGCATCGTTTCCAGGCCTTTGACCATTTTGGTTGCCCTCCTCTGGACACGTTCCAGTTTGTCAGTGTCCTTCTTGAACTGTGGTGCCCAGAACTGGACACAGTACTCCAGGTGAGGTCTGACCAGAGCAGAATACAGTGGCACTATTACTTCCCTTGATCTAGATGCTATACTCCTATTGATGTAGCCCAGAATTGCATTGGCTTTTTTAGCTGCCGCGTCACACTGTTGGCTCATGTCAAGTTTGTGGTCAACCAAGACTCCTAGATCCTTTTCACATGTACTGCTCTCAAGCCAGGTGTCCCCCATCTTGTATTTGTGCCTCTCATTTTTTTTGCCCAAGTGCAATACTTTACATTTCTCCCTGTTAAAATTCATCTTGTTAAATTGGCCCAGTTCTCTCATCTGTCAAGGTCGTTTTGAAGTGTGATCCTGTCCTCTGGGGTGTTAGCCACCCCTCCCAGTTTGGTGTCATCTGCAAATTTGATCAGGATGCCCTTGAGTCCATCATCCAAGTCGTTGATAAAGATGTTGAATAAGACCGGGCCCAAGACAGAACCCTGTGGCACCCCACTAGTCACTCTTCTTCAGGATGAAGAGGAACCATTGATGAGCACCCTTTGGGTTCGGTCAGTCAGCCAGTTACAAATCCACTGAGTGGTAGCCTAGTCAAGACCGCATTTTACCAGCTTCTTTACAAGAATATCATGGGGCACCTTGTCAAATGCCTTGCTGAAATCAAGGTAGGCTACATCCACTGCGTTCCCTTCATCTACCAGGGTTGTAATTCTGTCAAAAAATGAGATCAGGTTAGTCTGACATGACTTATTTTTCAGAAATCCATGCTGACTATTGGTGATCACAGCATTCCTTTCTAGGTGCTCACAGACTGTTTGCTTAATGATCTACTCCAGAATCTTCCCTGGTATTGATGTCAGACTGACTGGGCGGTAATTATTTGGGTCCTCTCTTTCCCCCTTTTTGAAAATAGGGACAACATTTGCCCTCCTCCAGTCTGCCGGGACTTTGCCTGTTCTCCAGGAATTCTCAAAGATGACTGCCAGTGGTTCTGAGATCACATCTGCCAGTTCTTTTAATACTCTTGGATGCAGTTCATCTGGCCCTGGAGACTTGAATACATCTAAACTAGCCAAGTATTCTTGTACTATCTCCTTAGTTATTCTGGGCTGTGTTTCCTTCCACTTCTACCCCACTAACCAGGTCATCAACATTGGTTAGGACCAGATCTAAAATGGCTGTTCCTCTTGTTGCTTCTCCCACTTTCTGGACAATGAAGTTGTCTGCAAGGCCAGTGAGGAATCTGTTTGACCTTATGCTCTTGGCTGAGTTTGACATCCAACAAATATCCGGATAATTGAAGTCCCCCATTACTACTATCTCCCTTCCTTTTGTATGCTTGGCCATCTGTTCCAGGAAGGCATCATCTATGTCCTCTGTTTAGCTTGGGGATCTATAGTAAACTCCCACAATGAGCTCACTGTTATTCTTCTCTCCCTTAATTTTGACCCAAATGCTCTCACTTTGGCTTTGAGGTTCTAAATCTTGGATCTCTTCACAGGTATACACATTCCTGACATATGCCACTCCTCCTCCTTTCTTGTCTGGTCTGTTTCTCTGAAATAGATTGTATCCCTCCATTATTACATTCCAATCGTGGGACTTATCCCACCAGGTTTCAGTGATGCCTATTATGTCATATTTAGTTTGCTGTACCAAGAGCTCAAGCTCATCCTGTTTATTTCCCATGCTTTGCGCATTAGTGTACAGACATTGAAGTCCATTAATCATTCCCCCGTGTCTCTTATTTAAGGATTTTTTCCTCCCACCACTAGGTCTGCGTGCTGTTTGCTCCATTTGGTCTATGACATTTGGATGATCATCTTCATCAATTGATAGACTCCTACCTTCAGGAGCACTGTCTCCCTCCCCCACATTAGTCAGTTTAAAGCCCTCCTGATGAGATTTCTGAGATTTCTTGCAAAAACATTCCTCCCAACCGTTGTGAGGTGCGGCCCATCGCTTGCCAGAAGTCCATCTTCAAGAAACTGCAGTCCGTGATCTAAGAATCCAAACCGTTCCTGTTTACACCATTTGCGAAGCTAGTTGTTCACTTCCACTATTTTCCCCTCTCTCCCTGGGCCACGTCGTTCAACTGGGAGGACAGATGAGATGACAATTTGTGCATTTAATTGCTTCAATTTCCTGCCCAGAGCCTCGTAATCTCTTTTGATCTACTGGAGGCTATTGCTTGCAGTGTCATTGGTTCCCACATGAACCAAGAGGAAGGGGTATTTGTCAGTGGGTTTTATGATTCCTTGCAGTCGTTCAGTTACATCTTGGATCTTAGCCCCGGGGAGATAGCACACTTCCCGAGACATCTTGTCAGGCCCACAGATCACTGCTTCTGTTCCCCTCAGTAGGGAATCCCCTATCACCACTACACGCCTCCTCTTAGGTCTGGTCGGGGTTCTTTCGTGATCTGTCCGTTCCAAGGTCGCCTGCACATTCCCTGAGGACTGACTTTGCTGCTCGTCTTCATATACCTGATCGACTGTAATGAGGGAGAGATCCTCAAATGGAGTCTGCTCTTCGTCTTCCATGCTAGGGGAGAGGACCTCAAAGCGATTGTGTATTTCTAAACAATCAGAGCGAACCCTGGGCCTCCTAATTCTTTGAGTCACGTTTCTCCATATATCTGGCTCCTGTGTTGGTGAACTAGCCTCCTTCTCAGGGGAGTCCCCTGTCTCCTCCTTGGTGGAGACGGTGTGCTCTGTTGCTTCCAAGAAGAGCTCCAGCTCTCTAATTCTTTGGAGCGTAGCTACACGTTCCTCCAGTTGCTGGACTTTGTCTTGTAAGAGGGCAATCAACATGCAATTGCTGCAGGTAAAGCTGCCTGAAACCTTTGGCAAGATGGCAAACATTGCGCAGGAACCGCAGGCGACTGCAGCTGTTCCCTCACCCTCCATCTTGAGAACGTGTCGTTGGGGGTGACTACAGCGGTCCTCCATCATAAAAAGCATGGAGACAGGACAAATAACTCCCCCCCAAAAAAACCCTAGGTCTCCCCCAACAAACGTTTGAGACTAGCTCCCCTAAATCTAAAAGATGGATCAAACTGCCCTGCAAGCTCTGAGAAGCTCCTCCCACAGCTGATCACCTGCCTCAACAGAAACCCTGCCCCCTCTGACCCTTGCACAGGGAGAGCAGCTAATCAGCCACAAGAAACACAGACACAAGAAAACCCTTTTTGCTCCTTCTTCAGCTGCTGCCCTGCAAGCTCTGCCCTGCAAGTAATATGTAGCATCAGCATTTAGATGAACCTGTTTAAACGAAAAGCAAAAAACTGGCAAAGGATGAATCAGGCTAAACTCTGGGTGGCTACCATACCAGCTGGGGTGACATTGAGCTGAAGCTGTGCTCTTTTTTGTGTGTGTCCTCGTTTTCTTCTCTGCCCCCCCAAGTGGGTTGCCCCAGAGAAGCACATCAGGTCTCGAGAGGCATAGTAAGGCTTGAATCAGATTTGCTGTAGCTCAGGAGTTTGAAATCATAAGCTGCAGTTGGCAATGGGGAACAAAAGGGACAGAGGGAAAATCTCATTCTTTGAATGAGCAATGGAGGGTATTGTAATAAGAGGTTGCATGAACCGTAAAATTGCATTTGGCTTCAGAACATTTTCACACAAGGTTTCTCAGGTATACACCTAAAACCACGTAACAGGCACATGTATAATCCAAGTCCACATGAGCGAGCCAGGGTTGGCTGCAGATTTCTGTTGTCTGTACGTTTGCCGACAAACCTGTGCCTCTACTTATTCTGGACTATTACTCTGGTTGATTACCAACCTTCAAGAGGGTGTACCTTTGTTTTCTAGTCTTTCAGTCCGTCATTTTCTCCTCTGCCCGTTGTCCATTCATGATAGTCTAGATGCCTCAGAGGAATAATGAGTTAGAGAGATGCACAGTAATTATTTGTAAACACAAATGACTAAAGTTCCCTTCAGATATTACTGTCTTGGAAACTGGGCTGTGTGCTTAAGCCCTGACCCAGAGGTACACATTACAGTGGTACCTCGGGTTACAGGCGCTTCAGGTTACATACGCTTCAGGTTACAGACTCCGCTAACCCAGAAATAGTGCTTCAGGTTAAGAACTTTGCTTCAGGATAAGAACAGAAATCGGGCTCCGGCGGCGCGGCAGCAGCAGAAGGCCCCACTAGCTAAAGTGGTCTTCAGGTTAAGAACAGTTTCAGGTTAAGAACGAACCTCTGGAACGAATTAAGTACTTAACCCAGGGTGCCACTGTAGTGTCTCAGCCCCTCACACAATGAGAGTGGTGTGCCTTTTGTGTCTATGAAGGCTGCCAATACAATTGAGAACCTTGATCTTGTGAGGTTCTCAATTATGTGGGCTAAATGCGTGAGCCCACTGTGCTTCTGTTGCCTCTTCAGGTCAGTAATTCCTGAAAAGAGCTACGCTTTCAGGCAGCATATGAAATTCCCCAGGTGCCACGCACGGGTCCAATTGCACCTGTGTGGAGATTTTTGGGCTCCAGGTTGCAACTGACATCTCCGTCAAGCCAGCAAAAGACACAGGCCTGGGTGTCCTCCATCATTACATCAAGGGAAGGAAGGGCGGGGCTGAGTACAGATCTATTTCACTGTGCTGTAGCCTTTCCACAGGCCACCCAAACGGAACTCACAGACCACAATTTACAAACCTCTACCTTAGTCCATGGCTAATACCATTTCCCCTGTGTGTGTTTCTCCGCCTTGCACACTGACAAGTGAATTGTTGTAAGAGGAAGCTGCAGTCAGGCAGTGCAGTTAAGATCCTAGAATCGTAGCACTGGGAGGACCCCGAGGGCCAACATTGCTTTGTGGCAGCTGCAGCCCAGGTATAGCTTATATAGAGCTTATATATCGGAGTTTCTAATTCTGCTTTCAAGGTGCCTGTGGGATGCTGCGGCTTGGTGCCACGTTCTTGATTCCTTGGAAGGGACATGAGATTGCCGAGAATGTGAAGCATTTGTTGTTGGCTCTCCTAGGGTGGCTGCTGTTTGGTCTTCACTTTGTATTTGTTGTGCATTGCTGGATCTCTCTAGTACAGGAATCTCTAGCAGGGCATCCACAGGCGCCGGGTTGGTGGCTCTTGTGCATTTTTTGATGTTATTTTTTTCCTTTTAATTGCAGGCACTTCCTCCACCTGTGGAGGGGCTTTTCCTTTTCCTTTTTTTGGTGGGGTGGTCAATTGTGCTGTGTATGTGTGTCTGAGAGAGATGCTGTTGGGCAAAAAGATAGGAAAAGATGTATATGCAACTGTATAGTGTATGACGGAGAGATGCAGGTGCTGCTAGTAAGCTTTTCCCTAAGCAATAGGGAAGTTTTACAATTTCCCTCTCCCTGCAATTGCCCTTGCACTGAGAGTGGTAAAAAGGGGGCTGGACTGAAGAACCAAGTGAATCTTTATATGGTGCCCCCTTTCCTACTGCTTGACTGATCAATAGGAGGGTTCATTGTTGGCCATGTAAGCGGAGGCAGCAGGCCAGAAATAGCCCAGGCAGAAGATCGCACAAGAAATAGGGGAAAGGCATGTTTCTTGGACACTGTACATGCTGCCCAGAGAATGTGCATACTGCTAGGACAGGGATGTCCAACAGGTCTATCGCGATCAACTGGTCGATCCCTGGGAGGTTTTGGTAGATCACGGTCGATTGCTGGCTCCTCCATCCAGCCCTGGCCCCTGGCCCCATCCTCTAGATAGCCAGAATGGAAGTTGGAGGCCTTGCTGTGAGGCTTACTGTTTCGTTAGTGATTTCTAGGTGAGTGACTTTATTCATTTATTCCTGCTCCCCCCCCCCCGCAAAGGGGTAGATCACTGCCAGTTTTTAATTGTGTGAGTAGTTCGCAGTCTCTTGGAAGTTGGACGTCCCTGTGCTTGGAGAATCTACAAAATGCATTGCAAATACGTACTTTCCCTAAGGCCTGTTTGGAATTACAGCATCTGTGATGTCAGGTGTGGGAAAGCTGAGACGTAATTGCCAGTGTGCAGTTAGGAGACTTGAAGTGCACACTGGCTTGTGAGAGAGCAGGTTTTGGCTCTCCTCAATCAGCTAAGGGGCAGTAGGGCCTAAAGCTTAAGGCATCACAGGGCTCTTTACCAGCCCTGCATAGTGCTTTAAAGTACCTGACTTTGGGACTTCAAGGGTGCTCAGTCTTGCTGGATCAGACCAGAGGCACCGGAGTGCAACAGTGCTTTCAACAGCAGCATGCTTTTTCTCTGTTTCTCCTATTCCGTCTCCCTGCAGCCCACACTCTTCAAAGCCCAGCATGTGCCGAGTGCCAATGAAACTCTACAGGATGCTGTCTTGGATCTCTGTAAGGTGCTGCTGCTGGAGTAATGAATGATCCGGGTGAATATGAGTGGGCTTTTAATTCCCTCCAGTTCCAACAAGATCTTATTCTCAAAGGTTCATAGGGTTGCAGCCCCGAGTTCAACTTTCCTTGAAAAATTGCTTAAGCTCATCTGAACTTTTGTGTAATGCTTGCCTCTTACTTTATATCAACACCAGTTTGGCTCAGAATAAAGCATCTACTCTTCTAGCTTTGTGGATAAGCACTGCCACTGAGAGCACAGTAAGCTGGCTACTAGAGCCTGATTTTCACCTAAGCATTTTATCTGTTCCTTTTCCTCCTTGGTGCTCCTTCTTCTTGTCTCCCCTGTAGTGACCTCTCAGGATTATCAATAGAAAATACTTCTAGTTCAGCCCTGTCAGTTGGTGGTTTGGGAAGAGCAGTTGAAATAACAGCTGACTTAGTGCAGCTTCTTCTCCTGCCCTGTGCGCAAAAAGGTAAAGGTCAAGGTACCCCTGCCCGTACGGGCCAGTCTTGACAGACTCTGGGGTTGTGCGCCCATCTCACTTAAGAGGCCAGGGGCCAGCGCTGTCCGGAGACACTTCCGGGTCACGTGGCCAGCGTGACATCGCTGCTCTGGCGAGCCAGAGCCGCACACGGAAACGCCGTTTACCTTCCCGCTGGTAAGCGGTCCCTATTTATCTACTTGCACCCGGAGGTGCTTTCGAACTGCTAGGTTGGCAGGCGCTGGGACCGAGCAGCGGGAGCGCACCCCGCCGCAGGGATTCAAACCGCCAACCTTTCGATCGGCAAGTCCTAGGCGCTGAGGCTTTAACCCACAGCGCCACCTGCGTCCCCTGCCCTGTGCGCAAGCCTAGTGCAAAAAGAGGTTTGGCATGCGGGCTGCACTCTTGGGAAGCCTTTCAAGACCAGGAGTTGGAAATTGTTTCTGTGGCCCAGCAGTTTCCTGAGGAATTCGGGCTGCGTTAACTAGTGCGCTAAAATGTTTAAAACTAAATAAATAAAAAGCTTAACTGTGGAAGTTGTTTGATCAGTCTGTTAAGAAAGATGCACCCTCAAAACTAAAGGATTCAGAATATCAGCACCTCTTTTTTGCATTCTTTTTGAAAATATAAGAGCTTCAAGATCATTTCACAACCCCCTGAACATTTCACGGACCTCATGCTTACCCTGAGAAGAGTAAAGCATTTTGCCATAGGATTAGTTCCTCCTTTCTAAGCCCCTCCTAATGACCAAATCAATAGTCATGCCTGATTTATAAACAGTGTAACTTGAGGACCACCACAACATATACTCTGGCGAGACTTAAGAAGACTGCTTAATCTTGAAAATATTAATTGAAAGATTAATGGCCCCATCTCCTTCCTGGTCCTTTCTGTGTGTCAGAGGGAGATCTGGCAGATTCTGCTTCTCTCAGCAGAGTAATGGCAGAAACTGCACCTGCCAAGCTCCTCTCTTCCCGCCTGCAGCCAAACAGTGAGGGCTCGTCCACCCAGGGCCGGATTTAGGTTTGATGAGACCCTGAGCTACTGAAGGTAATGGGGCCCTTTATATGTCCAGCTGTTCTTTGCCAACAACAAATTGTCACAGTTTTTTGTGTTGAATATATGCTATGGTAATTTATGGACCTAATAGGTATCTAAAGCCATTCACACACAACAAAATACAGTGGTACCTTGGGATGTGAACGGGATCCGTTCTGGAGCCCCATTTGTATCCTTAATGAAACGTAAGACGCGACGGTGCATCTGCGCGTGCACGGGGCGCATTTTGCCGCTTCCACACATGCACGTGACATCATTTTGAGCGTCTGCGCATGCACGAGTGGCAAAACCCAGAAGTATCGCGCTCCGTTACTTCTGGGTTGCCGCTGAGCGCAATCCGAAAGTGCTCAACCTGAAGCACATTCAACCCGAGGTATGACTGTATGTATTTCATCAAAGTAATTGTTGAAAAGTCCATGCAGAATGCAAAGTCCATGCAGAATGTAGGCACCCTATATATAGAAATGAGCAAACGAGTGATGTTTTAGGGAGCGAGCTAGCAGGAGGGGCCCATGACTTACATCATAGGAGCCTACACAACACAAAACACGTTTGCTGTATGTAGCTTTTATTTTATTTGTTTTTTATCTTATATTTTGGAAATGTACATCCAGTTTTTCCCCTTTAATTTTTTGGGGGCCCCCCAAGCGAGTGGGGTGCTAAGCTTGTTTAGCTTATACATACGTCCGGCACTGCGTCTACCCCTCTGTTTGCCCTGCTGCTTCCGCCCAAGGAAACCTGCAATTTACCGCTGAATCAGACCAAATGGCCATTAGGTTTTCCATGGATTGCATTCAGTGGTAGACAACGTGTTTTTCTGGGGGGAGCTGCGGGGCAAACACAAAACTGCTCAGACCCCTGCTTTCTAGGCATGGGGCAATGGGAAGTGTGGATGAGCCCTGGCTGTTACTCCTAGCCAGATAGCCGATCCATCAAGCTCATTTCGGCTCAATGAACTCTTGTCATTTTGCACATATAGAGTTGCTCTGGAAGTGACTCTCCTCTGTGCCTGAAACTTTTGAATATCGATATGATTTGGATTCCTTCCATTCTTTTTGAGAAAGTGAGTGCATTTGCCCTTAGTAAACTGTCTTTCAAAAAATGCTCTCTCTGTGCTTCTCATGGAAAGTGGGGTGTGTGTGTGTGTGTGTGAGAGAGAGAGAGTAAAACAAATGCAAGGTGTATATATATATATTTAAAGGTGGAATAAATTTGTATGCACAAGACTTCCCAGCACTCCTGGCACCTGATGAAGTTTTAGAGCAGCACATTCTACTATAGCTGCCGCCTTCCTTGCCAGATCATGCTCTGACATGACCCACTTGCAGAGTTCCCTGCAAGAAGGGGAGTGCTGATGCTGGAGTCTACTGGCACAGCGGTAGGCTAGACAAGACTGAAGCAAGTTGTTGCAACGTCAAAGTGAAATTGCATGCCTGCTTCTGAAACACCCCATAAAAAAATCAAAAGATTTATAGCCCAGCAAGCCTGGTTTTCTACAACCATTATGCATGGTATCATAAGTTTTTCCTTCTTAATTACTGTGGAAGAGCAATTGGTTGGTGGCCAGGGAGTTTAAAAAAGAACCTTGCAGAACAATTCTGTATGTGTCTATTCAGAAGTAAACCTCATTGGGTTCAATATAGCTTAAAGGTAAAGGTCCCCTGACCGTTAGGTCCAGTCGTGGACAGCTCTGGGATTGCGACGCTCATCTCGCACTATAGGCTGAGGGAGCCAGCATTGGGCTGCAGACAGTGGTCATGTGGGCAGCATGACTAAGCTGCTTCTGGCAAACCACAGCAGCACACGGAAACACTGTTTACCTTCCCGCCGGAGCGGTACCTGTTTATCTACTTGCACTTTGACGTGCTTTTGAACTGCTAGGTGGGCAGGAGCAGGGACCGAACAATGGGAGCTCACCCTGTTGCAGGGATTCGAACCACTGACCTTCTGATCGGCAAGCCTATGCTCTGTGGTTTAGACCACAGCGCCACCCCCGTCCCCACTCAATATAGCTTACTCCCAATTAAGTCGGTATAGGATTGCAATCCTAACATGTCAGGGCTGGGGAAGCCTTCCCAATGGCCTGTGGTTTTTCTCCAGCCTGCCTGCTGAAGTCAACCTCATCTAGCTATGGAGGGAGAGAAGATGAATAGCACAAGGGCCCTCCTTGCATAAGTGCCCTGGGGAGCCGCCATAGATCAGGAGAGGAAAGCCATTCAGACAGCACACATTTCCTTGCCCTTATCAAAGCTTCTTCTTTCTACTGCAGTAGTTGGCACAGGGGGACAACTATCTTACAAAATTGCTTCCAGCAACACATATTTTGATGCCTGAGGTGGAAAATCCAAGATGTGTTCCCTTCTTTCACTTCATCCCCGTGCTGGGGAACCGGCTCCCCCCAATACATTCAGTAACACTGCCTGTGACGTTCTCTCCAAGGCACCAATAAAGATAGATATCAGATTTCCTTAACAATCACAGGGTAGTTTCCATATTTACTTTATTGTGGTCCTGTTCTGTTCCAGGTGCCTCACACACAGCTGCTCGGTGCAGTCTCTTTGCTTCCTTGCATGCTGCTGAGGCCCATAAACCTCGGACATAAACCTCTCAGGCGGTTCCCCCATGAAGCACAACAAACCTCTTAAAGGGATATCACCACATCTCCCTCCTTTTTTAATAATAATACTAAAAACTGATAATCAAAAAATGCAATGCAGTAATAGTAACACATAATCACTTTCAGTGCGTCCTTCTGGCTTTCTTATGGCTCTGTTGGACCTCCCTTAGCTGTACAGTATTCCAGTTCCTGCTGCCTATTTGCTCATACTGTTTTGTTTTGCTGAGTTTTGAGGAGTCTGCCTCCTTCCCCTGTCATGGATTTGAGTCCCTCATTTGGTGCGGAGTGGTGTTGGTTGTTGTCAGAGCTGCCCAAGGTCCCAGCTCACAGAGGACCAACGCCAGTTCTTGTTATATACAAAAGTCCTTATTAAGGTTCAGTTTCGATTCCAAAGCCGCGGCGCGCAGCTCTACGTCTCAACCCTAGACCGCTGAAGTCCCGTCTGAATCTCCTCCCCCCTGACACCAGCCCAAGATCCTAGCCCTGCTCCACCTCTTCCGCTGCTCTCTCCTCCTCTGGGTCCTCCTGCCCGCTGTGGCATTCCCCTTTCTGGACTCTTCTGACGCTGAGTCGCCTGACTCCTCCCCCTGCCTCCGGCGGGCTTTAGGACCTGGTTCCCAATCCTCATTCTCTGTTGTCCCGCGCTCCTGTACATTTGAACTTGTCTCTCGCGCCAACCCAGTGACCTTCCTCCTGACCGTTACACTGCTCCTGTCACTGCTTCCGTCTTCCGGGAGGCTTGCTGGACTTGACCTCCCCTCCTTTGCCTGACTCTCCGATGGAGGCGTGGCCAGCCCTGACTCATCTTCTCTCCCTGGCGGGGAATACGCTGGCCCCGCTACCTGGGACTCTTCCCCCCCCACTACGCTCTGGTGGGGAAGCTGGTCCTGATCTCCAACTGCTGCTCTGGGAGTCCCCGCTGGCCCCTTGCTCCTGGAGTGTCCCTCTTGGGGCCCCCCTTGCCCTGGCCATAGGCGCCTCATAGGAGCCTCTCTTCCGATTCGCTGGAGAGGCTCATGGAATCTCTCGGGCCACTGTCATCTTCTCCTACGCTCCCCTCGGATTCTTCCCCTTCGCTCTCCATCTCCTCTCTTCCCTGTGCCTCTGCTCCTGAGCCCCTGACAGTTGTCCATCATTGTTTCTGAGTGAATAATAATAATAATAATATTGAATCAGTAGGAGATGCCTTCTCTTCCATCGTAAAGGAAGGATCATGGGATGATATTGAAGGCCACTTAGTGGTGGAACACTGTCTGTTCCCCTTTTGGATTTCCATTCCTACAGTGGTACCTCAGGTTACAAACGCTTCAGGTTATAGACTCCGCTAACCTGGAAGTAGTACCTCAGGATGCGAACAGAAATCATGTGGTGGCAGTGGGAGGCCCCATTAGCTAAAGTGGTGCTTCAGGTTAAGAATAGTTTCAGCTTAAGAACGGACCTCCAGAAGGAATTAAGTTCTTAACCAGAGGTACCACTGTATTGGAACTCAGCACATAATTTTCTTGAAGTGATGGCAAGTCTTTGGTACCCTTATCGTATTACCATTTCCCCTCAGCCTTGCACAGATTTTTGCACAGGTAGATGTCAGCATCACATTGACAAGCATAAGCCTTAAAACAGCAGCTTCCCCAGAGTGAGTTAAAAGTGCACAGCTTTGCCCTTTCCCTGACCAGGAGCACCTGCTCAAACCCTGAAGATGCATCCCAAGTGGAGAAGCACCTGCCGTATCCCCAGAGTTCATCCCTTGTGGGAATGAGAAAATGACACACTTGTTCAGTTGTTTGGGATCCAGGCATAACAGCAGGCAGCCTTCTCACAATTAATAAAGGATGCACCCAGGGAGCTGGCTCTTCTGCCTTTCAACAGTGCCCAGTGCGGTTAGTCTGCCTAGCTCCTCTTTCAACCTTTTTCTTAGGGCTAGGGGCACATTTCTTGAGACAGGAATGGTAGCTGTGTAACCTTTTTCTCTGTGGTGTTTGCTGTCTTAATCAGGTTTAGGTCTCAGCATGCTTTTAACCCTATGATGGGCACTGGTGATGTTGGCACGGTTACAAGCTGCGCTTCCATGGCATTGCCCTTGTCTTTAATTACTAGTTCGCACATGCCCTTGTCTGGAATGGGGGTTATCTTCAAAGTTTTTGAATTAAACTTCTTGTACTCTGAATAGAGGGGCTTGACTTGCATATTGTAACTTCATTGTGTGGCCTCGTGTCTTCCTTAAATGTTACCGTGTCGAGGGAAATGATCTGGCCTTGTGATGTTTCATCCTCTTGCAGCTTGCCAGTGCAGAAATCTTCCCCACCCTCACCTGTGCAGTTGCTAACTTCACCATGCAGAGCATGAACTCTCCGTTGGTGATACTGCGTCTTGTGGCTTTAATTGCAGACCCTTGAAAATAGTGCAGCTGCTTGCATATGTTGCAACGTATCCTGGGCACTTCAGCCACATTTGGTGCACAGCTTTTTCCTGTTTTCTTCCTTGTGTCTTGCTCCAGTTGCTTGCTTCCACTTGGAGCTCTCAGTTTTGTTTGGTTTCTGCGTGGACTTGTGGGGTGCTGCTTTCCAAATTCCTAGGACTTCTCTGGAGTCCTGCCTGCCTTTTGATGTTTGCATTCCCTGCACTGTTGCTTCAGCTGTTTTGCAAATTCTGAATGCCTTTTCTAATGCGGGATCATGATTTTCCAGCAGCCTTTTCTGGATGCTGTTGTCTTGGATTCCCAATACATACTAGCTGCTCTCTCAGGCAGGTTTCAGTCAACTCTCCATAATTGCATGTTTCCATAGCAGGCTGAGAACAGCCACAAAAGCCTCAACCGTTTCTCTCTCTCCGGTCTCATTTCGAATGTATAATGTTCAAAGGTATCATTCCTTTTAGGGAGGCAGTTTTCCTCAAAACTTTCCTGCGCCAACTTGTAGTTAAGTTTTTTTCAGTGGCAGAACGTTGTAAGCCATTGCATAGATACGTTGCTTCTTTGTCCACTACATTGAGAAAGAAAGGCGCTGTCTTCTGACTGCCATCATCCATTTCTGTTTTTACCCAGAATCACATAGAAGTCAAAGGCTTGTTTAAAACGTTGCCAGCCTTCTGCTTCATTGCTGGAGAGGCTCAGTATAGTTGGTAGTCCTAAATCAACATTCTTATTTTCCTTGACTTTTCTTCTCTTCTAACCAGACAGGTTTTTCTGGAGACACCCCACTCCTGCTACCCTTTTCTTAGATGCACCTATAAAGTCTGATACCAGATTTCTTCAATATAATGTTGTTTCGTTTATTTAACTATTGGGAGGGGGTCATGTCACAATTTACCTTCTCATGGTTCTGTTCTGGGTGCCTCTCACACAGCTCCCACCTACAGTCTCCCTTCACCCCACCCCACCTGCCCCCAAAATATAACAGACCTCTTAAAAGCGACATTGCCACACTTGCTTTTAATGGCACTGAAACTCAGTTATATGAAGTGGCTGCCTCAGTTTGACTTCTTTTAGACCTGGCTAGGGGGGAAAGGGCTTGTGTGTTGCATTAGAGATGTTATCCTATAGAATTGTAGAGTTGGAAGGACCCTGAGGGTCATCTAGTCTAGGAATATGCAGCTGCCCCATATGGGGATCAAACCTGCAACCTTGGCGTTAACAGCACCTTGCTCTGACCAACTGAGCTATCCCTGTTGCTTTTAGCAACAGAAATTAGTCTGGAAATTAGCATGGAAAGAGAGGGCTAATGTGTCCCTTCTGTGGCATTAATAACCCACAGTAAAACCTAGACTCATTTAATCTGGTCAGTAGCCAAATAACTTTGGGAGCCCCTTTCTCACTGTTTCATTCATTAGCTGAACGCCTTTGCAAGCTTTTCTCTCTGCTGAGATGGTTTCCATTCTTTGCTGCCTCTTGGTAGTGTTTGCTCATAGAAGTGAATGCCTGTGTGGGAAGAGAAGGGTGTGTACATGCGCTAACGTTGGGTGGGGGCGGTTCCCATTCCTTTATGGCTCGTAACATGCAGCCGGCAAAGCTGAGTTGCAAAGGGTGGTGCTTCTCCTTGATGTGGGAAGGTTTAAGCAATGCAGCCCCAGGGGGCTGTTTCAGGCATGTGCTCATTCTGCAAATGATTGTGACCTTTCTGGTTTTCTTGTTGGTGCCATCCATGTAATTAAGGTCTGCTCCTCCTTGCCTTTCAGCTGCCGCCTCTCTTTAGTGGGCAAAGGAGCAAGTAAAAAAAGGAAGGGGGTTAGAAAACCCGAAGCCTCATTGGACCCAGCCAATGACGCTTCTTTTGTATGTAGCTGGTTCAGCAAAAAAAGGAACACAAAGAACTTACGCATTTCTCCTTAGTTGACAGCCACAAGATGGTTATATGCATGCAAGTAGAGATTACAAATAACACCAACAATAAATGAATGGAGTGGGGTGAAATGGGACACTTCTTTAATGGCCAAATTGAGCCATTTTATCGGGGGTGGGGGGGAGAGAGCAACAGTATATTTTTGATAAAACTTTAAACCCATTTACTTCGAGAATCAAAGGAGAAATAGAAATTATTTTAAATGATACTATTCTGAGAAACAATAATATTTGTAATGGAATAGCTTGGTAACGGTGTCTGTTTTATAAGATGTTAAATTAATAAAGAAGTAAAATCATTGCATGTGTTAGGAGTTTAAGATACTGGAATAATACATACAAATATGTATATACTATGGGCTGTGACCCCATTTGCTTCTCTTGCCAGCCACACCATCCCGTTTCTTTACACATAGTGCACAGTTGAACTACGGAATTTGCTCCTGTAGGGGACAATGATGGCCACCAACTTATTTGGCTTTAAAAGAGGATTGGAGGAGCCCATGGAGGAGAGGGATCTCAGTGGTTACGAGCTGGGATGGGATGTTCTGCCTGCACAGCTGGAGGCAATAGTTCTTCCGAATACCAGTTGCTGGAAACCACAGACAGGAGAGTGTTCTCATGCTCAGATTTCTGACAGGTGTCTCCTAGGTCACTGTGAGAACAGCATGCTGGACTAGATAGATGGGCCATTGACCTCAGCCAGCAGGCTCTTCTTACCCCCCTGGCCAACCCCTTCCCTTTACACCTGGCTAACCCACCATATTTCCATTGCTCACCTGAGCTGCTTACCTGCCCACATCTCTGTCCTCTGGTTCCCTCCTCCTTACCTTGCCTGGGCTGCTTGCCTGGGCTGCTCGCATCTCCATCCTCCAGACCCCTCCTCCTTGCCTCGCCTACCACCCTGATCACCTACCTGCGTCTCCCTCCTTCAGATTGCTCTGCCTCACCCAGACTTCTTGCCTGATCCACTTGCTTGCTTGCTTCGCACATCTCCATCCTCTGGCTCCCTCCACTCCTCACCTGTGCCTTCATGTTCGTCCTCCAGATACCCTCTCCTCTCCTCACCTGGGCTGCCCACCCTAAGGACCAGCAGCTCCCCATACTGTAGTCCCTTCCAACTCTACTGGTGTAGGATTCTATTATTTTATCATCCAGGATCACCTGTCTGTGGCCAAGCAAACTGCAGCATCATTATATCCTTATAGTTTTATTAGAGAGGAAGCTCTCATAGTACCGGTAATTAATATAGAATAGATAACATATGTATCAATACAATAAAAATAAAAAGCAACCAATACAAAAATATTAGGACTTATTAAGTTGCAAATGGTGTTACCAAGCTTTGTTATCAATACTTGTATAAACAAATGATTTGATTTGCCTCTGAAGTTTTAAAATAAAGGAAAAGGGAGAACTATGAGCCAAAATAGATGGTGGTGAAAGACCACCAATAATAATAAAATTATTATTACTTGATCTCTCAGTAATTATAGCTTAAAACAGCTGCAAGTAATCCACCTCCCTGCCCCCAAATTAGGTTGGTGTTGAGCTGCTAGGAGAGGGAAGGTTTAACCCATGGGTAGGCAAAGTAAGGCCTGGGCGCCGGATCCGGCCCAATCGCCTTCTCAATCTGGCCCGCGGACAGTCCGGGAATCAGCGTGTTTTTACAGGAGTAGAATGTGTCCTTTTATTTAAAATGCATCTCTGGGTTATTTGTGGGGCATAGGATTTCATTCTTCTTTTTTCAAAATATAGTCCGGCCCCCCACAAGGTCTGAGGGACAGTGGACCGGCCCCCTGCTGAAAAAGTTTGCTGACCCCTGGTTTAACCTTTCTCCTGAACACTTTTCCTGATTTAAATCATACGTGATACCTATATGTAGCTCCTCTGGGAAACACATAATTTTTGATCAGGGAAATTGTAGTGTACTTATGTGTAGGGGGAAGGGTTAAAAAGAAAATTTCCCCTGCTACTGCAGCCCCACCCAAACCCTCCCACTAACGTACAGAGAGAATTTCTTTAAAGTTTTAAAACAGCGGCAACAACACAGCCCTGTCCTCTAATTACAATAAGCTGGATAAAAACCAGTGTTGGAGGAAGCTTATGAGAAGCATTACAGAGGGGTAGTCTTGCTCGTACACTCAACAGCATTGCAGTTACGTGGTGGGGGTGGAATATGGTTCTTGGAAGGCTGAGTCTTTCTTTTTTTCTTTCTTTTTAAACATTTTCATTTCATTTTAATACATCACATACAAAAAAGAAATATAGAAATAAACAAAGGCTCTTTCACTGAACCAGTTTGGTGGTGAGAAATTGAAAGACACAATAGTGGCTCTTCAGACACAATGCATAAACAAGTTGAAAACAGCGGCTTTATATTCCTGGCACTATAAGGAGTAGACCTGAGGTGACCTAGGCAGCTTTCGCCAACCTTGGGTCCCCAGATTTTGCTCCCATCATCCCTGACCACTGGTCCTGCTGGCTAGGGATGATAGGCATTGTAATCTAACAACAGAAAGTCTTTATGTGAGTTAGGGTTAAAATGAAGGCTTTCCTTGGGTTTGTGCTTGCCAAAATAGAGAGAGACTATGGAAGTTGTTCTCATATATTGTGGTTTTCATGAACTACATTTTTGATATATATATATTTCTTCCCATTTCTCTTTCCAGTATCCAGCGTGCTGCTTTAGTCGTTCTGGAAAATTACCACAGAGACTTTTCTGTCTACAACCCGCTGTTGCTAACAGCTTCCAAAGCACGTGCCGAGAAGCACATGGCGGGGCTGAAGGTTTACAATGTTGATGGTAGGTTGAGAGAGGGCAGATTAGTTGGTGGTGATGACTGGAGGCTGCTCTATGTCCTTTCCCCCTTTTCCTTGCCTTGACCTGGACTGCAGGAAAGTCAGGCTGCCATCCCACCCCTTCCCTTGCCTCTGTTATGATCCAGGGTTGAAGCTTTCAGCTTATTTTTCACATGCTGAGAGATAGATTTTGGATGATGGACACAGAGCATCATTACCCCTCCTTGAGGATAGTTGAGCCCCCCCCCCAAGACTGCCTGGTGCTGCCTATAGATGTCCACACATTGGCATGACTATCTGGAGGGAAGAGCTATTCACACATAGGCTTCTACCTGCAAAATATCACACCAATGCGTAGACCTCTGTAGCTGAGACTGGACAGCATGCCCAGAGACGTGCAAAGTCTCCAGTAATCATCTGGTGCTCCTATGACATGAGTAATGAATGATGAGGGTCTTCTATTTATCCGCCTTGCCCAAATGCAATGTTTCCAGGGGGGGACCCTTGACCAAAAAGTGTTAAACAGCTCAGAGTCACCTGAGCACTTAATTTCATGGTACACATTTCTCTCTCTCCCTGCCCCGTCTCAACATTAACACTCACCTCCTTGATACCATAAGACAGATTTGGGGGAAGCCATGGCCCTTCAGATGCTGTTAGACTAATAATTCCCATCGCCCTTGGCCACTTGCCACGCTGGCTGGCGTTGATGGTAGTTGAGTCAAACAATGTCTGTAGGGCACCAAATCAGCTACTTCTGCTCCAAGATGTGGCTATAGGCAAGCTCGTTTCCCTTAAAGATGCTGGTGAACTTCTCTACACTTGGACTTGGTGAAGAATGTGGAGCTTGCCTTAGAGCAAAATCTGAATTGGAGATGAAATTGTTTCCTTTGTCCCACCAGCCACTGGCCCCAAACCCCCTCTCCCTTTCCGAACAAGCAGTTGTGGAAACAGCTGGTGCACAGGGAAAGGGGGGCCTTTCCCCATTCCCTCCTCTCACTTCTTCACTCTTGGGTGCTAGGTGTCAAGACCAGGGAACTATGGGTGCTCCAGCAAGCTTGGGAGACTTGCCCATCTTCCATTCCCCTCTCTTGCCCTAATTTTGCTTTTGTTTTTATTTTCCAGCTCAATCATAGCCATCATTTCTAGGCTTGCAAAAGGGATCCTTTTGACCAGGTGTTGACTAGCCTATAGGCAATATTCACCCCCCCCGTAATTTCTAGTGCCCCCCCAGGCCCACAACAACTTGACTTCTTTTTATTTTGTGTGTGTGTGTGCCAAGCAGCAGGGGACATTGTTGAGCAAGGTGGTTTTGACCCCTCCATCAAGACCAGCACAGTGATGTGGGGGGGGGGTGCATGCCTGTCTGCAGGTCCCCCGCCACTCTGCTGAGTGTGTGTATGTCTCTGCCTGCCTTCTTGCCTTCTGTCTGTACACCCCCTGCCCCTGCTGCGTGGAAGTGAATGTGTGGACACCTGCCTGTGCATATGGGTGGTGAGTGTGTGCTGGTCACACCCACTGCTGGCATGCAGACCTTGGATGCATGGTCAGTGGGGTCCTCGAACGGCTTTGACCTCTTTTCCCCTTCTCTCTGGAGTGAAAATGAGACACTCCCATAAAAAACTGGGCAAATCCAGGACTCTTGCGTAGCTGTGATTAGGAAGCAACATGCTTCTCTCTCCACCCCAAGCAAATGCAAGGAGCAAACAACAGTTCCTGTCTTGGGCATTCAGTATGAGCCCAGAAGTACTTTCTCCAGATTAATGAGATGAGTTCATTTCTTACATCTCTGCCCTCAGCAGTTTGCTAGTCAAGGAAACTTACACGGACATTTTGACCTTTGAAAAGCATACTGTTCTTTTAGTTTACAGAATGTCTACTTTTTATGTACTTCTGCACATTGCTTCTTTTGTTAAAAATGAGATGATGGTGCTCATATAATGATAAACATTCTGTGGGTGCCGGCACAAAATGGCTGCCACGGGCAGCGAAAGAAGAGGTGTCAGGACTCTGTACCACTCAGTACTGTCGCAAAAAGCCCTGCTTCTTCTGTATGGCCAGGGAGCCTTCTCAGTACATGGAAAACATGATCTTATTTTGGGGTGGGCCCATTTTGCTTGCAAACTAATTGGTGCATACCAACCAGAGCTCGCTCTCCAAAGGGGTCTGTCCCTCCTATCACCTCCCCCACCCCAATGGGGAGATGTGAAAGCTCCCAGGACAAAAACAGCTTGTAATCCCCCCTTCCCTATTTAGGATGAGAGCCAAACTATAGATGTGATGGAAGACCTGGGCACATTTGGGGAGGGACCATAGCCCCCCCCCCCCGAGAGCTGGACAGCACATTCCTTGCATACAGAGTATCTTGGGTTCAGCCCCTGGCATTAAAAGGAAAAAGGATTCCAAGGCTTGGAATAGTCCTTGGAGAGCCATTGAAGGTTGGAGCAGACAAGTAGAAAAACCCAGGGGCCTAGGGCAGCATCCCATGTCCTGCTTGTCTGGTAGGCGCCATCTTGCTTTACTGTGCCTGTTTCTGCCTAAAAAATCTTTCACCGGTTTTGAGAAGTTTATTTTATTTTGTCTGGCACTGCTTCACTTTGTTTTTTGTCCGTCTCATGTCACTTGATGTTCTTATTTTCTGTCTTTGTTTTTTTCCTTTTGAATCTCTCCCCTCCCTCCCTCCCATTTCCCCTTTCACACTCCCTCTTTCTTGTCGCTGAATTGCCATGTGCTCCAGCTGCCCTTGTGGCCAAACTGAAAATGCATTTAGCAGATGGTAAGTAGCATCTTTGGTGTATGTGTCCTCTGTCTAAGTGTATTCACCCAGTTCCGGTTCTGTGTTGCTGCTGTATCTTCCTGTAAAAGTTGGTTATACGGAGGTTACATCTTAAGTTCCCTTTCCCGGTTTACATTTTGTTCTGCTGATTTCAGTACATCAGGAAAAAAACATCCCTTTACTGCACTTCTGCACCCCAAGGGAATATTTGTGGTCGGAAAGTATTTTTCCATTTAGGAATAAGGGGGGAAATGAAAGGTGGTGTTAGGTTATCACCGTTGTTGGCAAGCTGACGGGCTTTTCTTTCTTAATTCTCAGTCTTTCTGCTCTCTTTCAAGGGCCAGATAACAGTGCAGCTGGGCAGTCCAGGGCCATGATAGCTGCTGCAGCTCACCGCAGAGACTCCAGCCACAATGAGCTCTATTACGAAGAAGCAGACCACGAGCGCAGGGTCCGAAAACGTCGAGCAAGGCAAGAATTTTATCTGCAGGCCAACCACGGGAGATGATACAATTCTTCTGTAGTCTGGAACGAGAGTGGGGATGATACAGTGTTCCTATTTATTTATTAAATTTTTAAACCACCCTTCATCAAAAGATCTCAGGGCGGTTCACAGAAGAAAATACAAGATAAAACTTAAGTAAATAATTGCAACAAAGCAATAACGCCTTCCCCCCTCCCACAGATACATTTAAAAGGCTGTAGGATATTAATCAGCCAAAGGCCTGGTTGGATAGGAACGCTTTTGCCTGGCACCTAAACATATATAATGAAGGAGGCGAACCCTCCTGAGGAGAGCGTTCCACAAACGGGGAGCCACTACAGAAAAGGCCCCTTCTCATGTTGCCAGCCTCCGAACCTCACATGGAAGACACACACAAAGAAGGGCCTCGGATGATGAATGCAGAGTCCGGGATGGTTTATATGGGGAGAAGCAGTCCCTGAGGAATTGCAGTCCTGAGCCGTTCAAGGCTTTTATAGCTCAAAACCAACACTTTGACTTGGGCCTGGAAACTAATTGGTGGCTAGTGCAGTCGGGCCAGGATTGGTGTGCTCTGCTCAAGCCACTTATACCCATCCCAATAGATGTGTGCTGCGCCCTTAACTGGGGAAGACAAATGAGAGAGACCTGTGCCAAGCAAGATGAAATGGCAAAAGCCATTGCATGTCCAGAGAGGCCGCTGAGACTAGAGTGGAGTGCATGGCTCAGCACAGCTGGCTGGATTGGGAAATGACAACACACAGACGAGTTTCCCAGGCTTAGGCAAAAAGGAATGCCTTTCCTTGCGGACTGGACTCACAACTTCTCCGGTACATCTCCAAGATGTAGCCAATGTGCTGCAAAGCAAGAACAGAGGGATGGAACAGGGTTGGGGTTAGACATAGTTCCTAGCTAAAGTGGAGGTAGTGGGATGGGCTGTCCTCATCATGCTATCTTCCCAGAGCATTCAGATTTCTCTCTGGGGGCTTGTCTGACAACCTCATTAACCAATGCAGGCTACTGTGGTGGTTAAGAGCGGTAGATTCGTAATCTGGGGAACCGGGTTCATGTCTCCGCTTCTCCACATGGGGCTGCTGGGTGCCCTTGGGCCAGTCACACTTCTTTGAAGTCTCTCAGCCCCACTCACCTCACAGAGTGTTTGTTGTGGGGGAGCAAGGGAAAGGAGAATGTTAGCCGCTTTGAGACTCCTTCGGGTAGTGATAAAGCGGGATATCAAATCCAAACTCCAACTCCTCCTCCTCCTCCTCCTCCTCCTCCTCCTCCTCCTCTTCTTCTTCTATTGCAGTTTGCCATGTACTTGTTAACCCTCCTGCTTTTTGCAACCCAGGACAAGCGGCAACACTAGGAAGTGTCCAGTGGCCCACCAAGGGCTTAAATCACAGCTAATGGGCTGTGTTTGGCCTGGCTGATCACAAGTACTGTGTGTCTTACTCTCAGTAAATCCTTCCCATTTTTTGACGTGCTCACTGCCCCTTCCTACAACTATTCAGGTGTTTCTAGCAGCACATTCAACCTTGCTAAGAGCTTGTGTGAAAGCTCTTGGCTGAAAGAGTGGAGCTATGTTTAACTGTCAGGTCTGCCTCTAACTAGATGGCCTCAGGCTGTCTCTCTTAGACCTTACCCTAGTCTACTACAGTTGCACCTCAGAAGTCAAACGGAATCCGTTCTGGAAGTCCGCTCAACTTCCAAAACGTTCAGAAACCAAGGCACAACTCCCATTGGCTGCAGGAAGCTCCGGGAGCCACATCAGACTTTGGGGTTCTAAAGAATGTTGCAGACCGGAACACTGACTTCTGCGTTTGTGGCGTTTGGGAGGCAAAACGTTTGACTCGCAAGGCGCTCGACTTCTGAGGTCGACTATATGGGTTTTTATAAGACTTACAACACAGTAATGCGTTCACAGCACTTTGAACACAAAGCGGTCGGAGAGCGTTAAGTGTTCTTCAGTTGTTTGTGATAACCAACCTGTCTTTGCTGCATACATGTCATTCACTCACAAAATGAAGAGTCCAAGTACCGCAGGATACTACAACCCCACAAGGAACTTGGGGTCCATCTCCTCCACAGAGGCTCCAGAAATGAAATCCTGCTATTGCCAACCTCAGGTTGTTCTTTAAAAGGCAGGATCTGCCTTGAGATGCATACTATGAAGCTACCTGATAGTGAAATTATTTTCTATCACAAGAATATATATTTAACCATGTGCATTGTGTTGGGAAATGAAAAGGTTGGGGATTCTAGAGCAGGAGGGCATTGGCAGAGGAGGCCAATCATCAGAGCCTCCAGTGCTTCAAATTGGTACCAAAGCATTAAACTTCAACATTTGTGCCAAAGAGAATTGGGATTGGGAGGATCCTGTTCTCTCAGCCGTTGCTTCATGCAGCTGAGTCACTTGCTTTTTGGAAATATAGCATCATTGCAACCAGGGAGGTAACAGAGCGAGAAGATCTTGATCCGTCTTTAGTTTATGTCTATGCCTCAGTTTATACGCTCAGCCAGGGTGACAAAGATACTGCCTGTAAAGGATAATGAAGCAGAGCCCATCCTTTTGCCACACGGACAATATGTACGTAGCAAGCCACCCACCGCAGTCTTTTTCCAACTCAGTTAATTGTGTGAACTGGGACTGTGCACTTGTGTCAAGAGTTCATGCCGGAGGCCTCTGCGTAGGGGAGGAGAAGGGCTTGCCCCAGTCCTCCACCAACGGTGCTGTTTTCAGTGCCAAATGCTGCTGAACATTTACTGACTATCAGGAACTGACATTCCTTCTCAGACCCATTAACTAGCTCCCCCTCTAGACAGCCACAAGTTCCTTCTGCCCAGCGGTGTGCTCAGTTCGTGTGTCAGTATTTTGCTGGCTTCAAATAAGCATACAGTATATATATTAAAAACCTTCCCGGAGAGTTTGAATTCATCAGTAAACAATATTTGATTATGTGTTTAGGCAGGGCAGATTCGAGCAGCAGCCAAACAATGGGAAAGACCGGATGAATTACACATAGAGATTTCCTGAAGGGATCCCTTGCTGGTTTTTTGGGGTTTTTTTTATCTCTCTGAGTGGAGCTTCCAGACATCTCCGAGTCTTCTATATTTACAGCCTGTCAGGCTGACAAGATTTACTCCTGGCTTCATTCTTTCACAGGAAATTTGGTAATGGGATTCTTATGGCCAAACAACATGTGACATTAATTGCACCTCCTTGTTCTTTCTTTCTGCTGTTGTATTGAAGGGAAGGCAGTTGGGCCCGGTCCCTAATCCAATGTCATGCTCTCTATCTTAATAGGAAGCCTGGGTCAGTTTCCCAGAATGCCCACCCTGGGCTGCTGCATGAAGCTGCTGGTACTGCAGATAGCAGGGGCTGGGGCAGGAAGCTGCTGGCGCAGGGTCTTGATTGGGTATCTGTGCCACTGCTTTCCTGCTGAAATAAAAGTGGCTGGGATGAACGCCCTTTAAAAAAATGTGAACTGCAGTTTACCTTTTTGTGATCTGAAGGCCAAGCTAGGAGAGATGGAGATTATTGTGTGCTGTTTAAACTATTTCCAAAGCAGCTGTAGGTAGGGATCAGGGTGGCCACACACAGGGAAGGAGCTCAATAGCAAATAGCAAGGAGGCAGTTCAGCCAGGAAAATGCATAAGGACATAGGAAGCTACTGGATACAGAGTTGGACCATCTAGCTCTGTACAGTTGGCACTGAGCAGCAACAGCTCTCCAGGGATTCATGCAGGATTCCCACAGCCCCACCTGGAGATGCCAGGGATCAAATATGGGACCTTCTGGATGCAAATGAGATGCTCTGCCACTGAGCTATGACCATTCCCTGCTGTCCCCTGAGAAGGGTCAAATCCCCCCACCCTGCACTTCTCTTCTAATGCAATTTCCTTCACTTAAAAAAAAAATGAAAAGGGGTGGGAAATTAATTATTCGCCTCTAACTATGATGAGGTGTAAAAAGAAAAAAAATGAGCTGCTTCTTTATTTAGCATCATATATGCACGCAAGTCTTTGCAAAGAACAAGAGGACAGGATTAACAGTCTTCCTTTGAATTCTGCTGTCCTCCCTTCCCCCAGTTTCCTTTCTGCACCCAGCTCTGGTTGCTTGCAGATCTTCCCCTGCACTTCCCCACTGTCCGGAGTTTGTTTGCTCAGCTGCACAAAACCAGGGGTGGTTAGCAAAGGTTCAACCAGGGGTGGTTAGCCAAGGTTCCTTCCCTGCAGATTAAGAGAGCTGAACATAGTCACTCGAGCAAGCTGCCTGGAGCGCAAGGGAAGGGGCCCACCCTGGCTGCAGTCTTCTCCAATGGAGGCAACAGCTGTGGAAACCACAGACCTAAAGATACCGGGTGGTTTTCAGGGCTGTCCGATTATCAGTCTGGAATTTCCATCACAGAGCCACAATATTCTCTGTTTTTGCTTAGAACTCTTGCAGGTAGAGAAAAGAACCCAGTTGTATCCATGCTTGGCACTCGACCTCTTCTCTGTCACACAGCCTCACCACCACCACAGGGAAAGGCCCAGAGTGGCAGAGTCCGTGGCCTAGATTCAGCTCCCAGCTTCCCAGTGGGTACCTGGGAAAGATATTTCTCTGTTAACTTAGGCAGCTGCTACCAGACAGTGTGAAGTAGATGGCACAGTACTAGATTGATTGATTGATTATATTTCTATGCCATTTTTCATTCACATGAATCACAAAGTGGCTTACAAGCAATAAATAACATAATACAACATCACAAATAATACAGAAATCATATACGATAATGGACAAATCATCAGTTAACCAGTTACAAACGCTATTCACAAAACAAAACAAAACAAAAAAGCTAAATAGCACAATTACAACAAAAGTTATATTTTAGGATTCACTGCATAATCTATAAAACAACATTAACAAAATAGCAACCAAAAAATAAATAAGGCCCTGTTGATTTCATATACACACTTCCCCACCTGCATGACTTACAATCTTCCACTCCATGCAGTTCATTGAAAGACACACACACACACACAATGCCCATGGCAGCGACTCCATTCTGAAGGCTCCCAGGGCAGGAGGGGGGGGCAAGGCAGGTGGAACAAGCCGTTGCCTGGTGGGCAGCACAGTTTCACCCCCTTCACTGTTCTTCCTCTGGAAACAGCTCCATTATGGAGACTGGAGGGTGGGCCCCAAGTGTTCACAGGCCACTTTTTCTCAAATACCCCAGGGACGTGATTGCTGTGCGGCTTAGCAGTTTTCCTCTCTTGCCTAGCAAAACTCGGCATCTCTGCAGTCTCTCACGCCCTCCCTAATTTCCAGGGGTCTGCTCTCTTCTCCACCCTTCAGGCGAAGGGGAAGTTGCAGCATGAACCTGTACAGAGCTTGGGGCACTTGAGCCAGCCAGAATCAGTGGGCATGCGTACCTTTTGCATGCAATTGTCCCTGGCTGGGACAACAACAGAGAGGACCTGGCCACCCTGATTGGACCTCCCTCCTCATGTCGTGTTGGAATGTTATGTGCAGTTAAATATACTTTTCATATCATTTGGATGAGGTTGGCCGTCCGCACAGATCAGCACCAGATGAAAGTACCGCTGTGGAAGGGCAGCCTCTATAATGTTGGGAACATTATGCAAAGCAAGCTGGACCACATTGCTTCAGCTCAGTTTATCCTGAATGTTAATCCCTGTTCATGTTCTTTGGCATGCAGGCTTGTGGTAGCAGTTGAAGAAGCTTTCACCCACATTAAGCGCCTTCAGACAGAGGAGCAGCCGAAAGCCCCAGGTGACGTGATGGATCCCCGCGAGGCAGCTCAAGCCATCTTCCCATCCATGGCAAGAGTGCTGCAGAAGTACCTCCGCACTACAAGGCAGCAGCACTACCATACCATGGAGAGCATCCTGCAACATCTGGCCTTCTGCATTGCCAACAACATGACACCAAAGGTACCGCAGGAATGCCACTATTGGCACAGAATTCAGCTGTCTGAGCATCTCAGCTTTCTTTGACACATTGCTAACCGTTGCCATAGGTTGCAAGGATATGCTTGAAAGTGTGTAGGCACCTAATAGGGACAGGGTTGCTGAATTCTACTTTTTTTGGTGCAAAGGTCTTCATTTATTCATTTTATGCCACTGGCTGCCTATATTCCCCCCTTGTAAACCCCTTGGAGGCAGGCAAACAACAGTGTTGGGGTGTGCGTGTGGAAGAATGGGAACAGCAGATCACACAGCAGCCTTGGAAATTCAGTGTTAGGGGATAATTGGCCATCCCTTGCTCTGCTCACTTAGGAACACCCTTCTCCCTTTGCTGACCACATCCCCACACTTGGTACTCTACTCCCGCCCATGGGTTTGTTTCTAGAGAACAAGAAGGGAGTCACAAAGGGGGTTGCAAACATTAGAATTCTGCTGCCTTGTACAGTGCCAAGCTTTTGCCCGCTGGCCGTCCCCGTTTCAGCTGGGTTGTGTTGAGCCTGAAGCGAAGGCCTTCCTGCTCCATAGGGAGATGTCAGAGCCACCCGTCTGGTCCCAGCTCACAAGAGACCCAACTCCAATCCGGTTTATTTACAGAAAGTCTTTATTGAAGATCATGGTTGCGTTTACATTCCATCTTTGTGACTCTACGTCTGTAACGTTAGACCGCTGAAGTACCCTCTGAATCTGTACCGCCTCGGCACCAATTTAAGAGGCTTGTGCTGGACCACCTCTTCCTCTCTTTCCTTTTCCGCAGGGTCTTTCTGCCCCCCTGGGTTCCCCCTCGCCGGGACTCGCCCGAGGCTGAATCCTCTGACGCCTCCGCCCCCCTCCTTCTCGCTTTGGGGCCGGGCTCCTCCCCAGGGCTCTCCTCACTTCCGCGCGCCTCTACATTTGAACTTGGCGCGCGTACGTTGCTTCTGACCTTTCTCTCGACCGCTACACTGCTCCCGGTGCTACTCTCCACCCCTTCCGGCTGAGCGTCCTGCTCTGATCTCCTCCCCCTGTCTCCTTCTCGCTCTGCTCCCTCTGACACCCTGGTAACTCCACCCCCTTCACTCCGTTCCGGCTGAGAAGCCGGCTCCTGTGTCCCACTCCTACTGGGGCTTCTCCCTTCGCTCCCCTGCTCCTCCCTGCTTCCCCCTTGGCCTCCCTTTGGTCTGACCAGGGGGGCTCCCTTCTGGGAGTCCTCTGACTCACTGGACAGACTCATGGACGACCTTTGGTCATCGTCATCCTCCTCCTCATCTCTCTGGGATTCTTCCCCCTCGCTCTCTGTCTCCTCCCCCATCTGTTCTTCTCTCCCTGAAACCCTGACAGGAGATAATGTCCAGAAGTGTGGGTTCCTCTGCTCTTGGGCCTTCTTCGCTGCAAGAGAGCCCCTCAAACTGCTTCCAGGAGGTTTCTCTGCCAGGTGAGAGAGCCCCTCCTGACTCCTTCCTCCTTTCTTTGTATGAAGAACACGGAAGGAGTCAGGAGATGCTTTCTCGCTTGGAAGCCCCAAACTTTGTATAGCATCTCTAAGGCAGTGTTAGAAGAGATAGAAGCTAGGGGCCAAATCACTTCATAAACCAGGGTTGCAGTTGCCAAAACTGAATGTCTGGTTGGCGTTTTGGGGCAATACGGCTCTAAAATCTTATTTTTCAAATGATGGACTGACTGTGATTAATTGTCAGTTAAGCATTTGGCTCGTTCAGATGACTACCTTGAGCTAGGTTAAGAACTTTGAGAACTTTATCCAGTGACTGTCCATATATATATATTGGCATATTCCTATGTCTTTTTCTTAATGGTGACATGGAGCATTCTTAATGTGAGAACATTATTCACAACTGTGAACAGAGCAGTGGAGTGGAGTAAGGGAAAACAAGCTACAACAATTAACTGTAATCTTGTTCACTGCTCCTGCTCAGGCTGCACAGAAGAAGCCTTTTGGTTCTTGAAATTCATTCTGATTGTGCAAATAGAACGTAACTGATAGAATTCCACAGGATGTGGTATTGGTGTGTGAAAACAAGTCAAGATTAAATGACCGCCAGGCATGCACCTCCAGATGGTGGAGATAGGTTGCAAGTGGCCAATAGTCAAACTGTGCCTGGTGTCTGGCTAATTTCAAACACTGCTCTAGGGCTACATGCTAGATAGTGTTGGTATTTGCTGGAGCTTTTGGTTTTTGGGAAAGGAGGGAAGAGAACATGGTTGTGCTGTGAAACTTCCTGTGGAACGGTATCTCTTCCTCTTTTTTTGTGTCCCCTCCCAATTTCCCAGAGATGGTTCCTTCATTCTGCCATCAGAATGTCTCCTGAATATCACCCCCATGCTTCCCATTTTAAGAAAGGATGCTACTGGGTGCTAAAGATAGCACACGAGGGCTGCTCTCAGCCTGCCCCCTGAAAAGGCAGATGAGAAGACAAGACAGTTCCACAGGTAGCTTTTGGAACACAACCCTGAGGGCAGCATGGGAGGGGCTGCTCCCTTCTCTTTTCGTAGGAGGGAGAGTAGGCGCTCATCTGGGAACAATTCATATTCACAGGTGAGTGGTTATCAGCCACCCTGGCTTATAGAGATTGAGCAAATGGCACGGAAGATTGAAGCACAGCTGAACAGTGCAGTCACAAATTTCCCTTTGCTTGCTTGCAGCGTTTTCTGCCTTCCACCTTGCCTCATTACAGAGCGCCATCTGCACATGGGCAAACGTCTTATCACTCCTAGAAATCTCCAAATTCTGCTGCCATTATGGACAGGTGCATTTCCAGGTGTCTCTGTAGGCGCAGAGAACCACAAGTTCTAGATAGCAACCCTGATATTAATGTCCTCTTTACAGTTTTGCCCTTGGGCTCTACATTCACAGTGGAGTGGCTATTCTTCAGCTTCCTGTCTTGAGTCCATCCATCCAGTTGCTAAGTGATCCAACCATGATAGTTACCAGGGGTTTTCGTGTGCATGGGAACAGTTTATTGGCTCTGCTCTTCACAGCAGGGAGTTCTCAACAAGCTTGGCATCATGCATTCTGGCAGAGTTTCTCTGCCACACCCCAGTGTTTGCACTGAATAAAATAGAAGTGGTATCGAGCAAGCACCTGAAAGCATAACTTGTTCTTCCAGGTGTGTAAGCCAAAGCACTTTGCTTCCCAGCCGGTATTTTGTCAGCTGTCTTTGCTTTTGCTCAACAGAGTTCTGCAAGTCAAGGATAGAGCCCTTCAGTAGAGAGTTGGAAGGGTGAGGGGCTGCTGGTCACATGGATCTGGTGTGGAGAAAATGACTCGATCCTGCGCTGTTGGCAGAGCAGCTCATTTCATTGGCCCTGAGTGATACTGCTTTTGTAGTCTTCCTTTGCTTATGGCAGATAACAGAGAGACCTGGAAAGGGGACTAGACGAAACTACAAGGGACATTGTCTTGTATAATCAAATTAAATTGGCAGTTGTATTTTTTGAGCTGAAAAGTTACTGGACAACACTGGACCTCATTTTCCCTTCTTTCTTTCCCCAACTGCTTTTCTCTAGGCTTTTCTGGAACGTTACCTCAGTCCAGGCCCAACTCTGCAGTACAACAAAGATCGTTGGATCTCCAAACATTGGACGCTGATTAGTGAGGAAGCTGTTACAAAAGGATTAAGAGATGGTATTGTGTTCGTCCTCAAGTGCTTGGACTTCAGCCTTGTTGTTAATGTGAAGAAAATTCCATTTATCAAACTCTCAGAGGAGTTTGTAGACCCCAAATGTCATAAGTTTGCCCTTCGCTTGCAGTCTGAAACATCAGTCTAGCTTAGAGGCCATAAACATGTGTAGATGATGAGAAGGTAATTTCTGACTTCATGCTTTCAGGTGTGTGTGTGTTTTTCGGGGGGGGGGTTGCTTCATTTTTGTTCAGATTGAAAAGCGACAGACGATGGAGCATCCACACTTATCTGGAAAGAGTGGAGGAGGGTCTCTTTTGACAGATCTGAAGAGCTCACGGATTGGGTTGGGCATCTTCATTGGTTCATGTACACTGCAGAGGCCTGTAAGCCCATGCAGTGTTATGCTTCTGCCTGCCACTCTGCCTTAGATCTCCTGGTGTGTATGTGGTACTTCTGTTCCACCCCAGACTGCCTCTGTATGCCTCAACAAACAGCGTTTCACAAACTCTCATAAGCTTGCTTGGCTCTTGGCAGTCATCTCTGTGGCTCAGTTCAAACCTTATACAAAGCCATGGTTTACGGAACTGAAAACTGGTTTGAACTTCCAAACATATGGTAGGCAGTTCACGGTTTGAAGCAGCCCACTTGCCTTCGCGTTCAGTTCTCCAGCATTCAGTACCATAAATTCATTCCCATGTTGCATATACTGCCTCAGCTTCTGGAAGGGAAGAGATGCCTTCAATTGTGATTTGTCAATGCAGATATTGCATTGTATTAAAATGGTTAAAGCTTCCTTCCCATGGTTTGTTAGGATGCCAGAACTGAGCTTCTGTGAATGGGATTTTCAGTTATTGCTGTTGGGCTCTATCTGATGTGGGAAGGACATTCTGCTTCTGAAATAAGGTAATTTATGTATTTTGAAGGGAATTGCATCTACATAACTCTACCTTTCCAATGACTGACAAAGTTAGTTTCCCCCCACCAGCACCCTGTTTTGTAGCTGTTTGAATAATGACCAATGGTGTGTGTCTGGTACATAAATAGGTTTGTCATAATGGCTTTCATTCCTTTCAGCCTCCTAAAGCTATACACCTGCCCTACTGGGTTAAGCACCCCTCTTCTTTCCTTGTGTGTAGATCTCTGTTAATCTATTTTTCTAACCTTTCAAGGGTTTTTTCATTACTCCCTCTCCCTTATATATATTTATGCAGTTGCAGAATGTTTGAGAAGAGTGCGGAGTTTACTGGAGTCCGACCAATTTGATTGTTGGGGGGGGGGCGTATTTCCTATTTAAAAGGGTTTTCTATTCCCCCGGAGAAGAATAAGGATTTCAAGTCTCTTTACCAGCACATGCCTACAGGGGAGGGGGATCTTAGATTCAGAGGAGGGAATACTTTCCGAGATGCAGTTACTTGGCATTTGAAACCAAGCTGCATTGAACGTTTCCAGGACCCCCCCTCACTCAGCTGACCGTGGGAGTCAGCTGCGGTGGCCACTGATGCTTTTACCCTGGTAAGTCTTCAGTCGTACCCCAACCTCTCACTTCATTTTCTTACTGAGTATCTCCATTGCCCGAAGCAAGTGAAAAACCCCACCAGCCTTCATCCACTCTTCATGCATTTGCTACTCTTCCGTCTTTTCCCCTCGCTGGAGTTGCTGTTCCCAGCCATGGAGGGAGGTGACTGGTTTTTGCACCAGCCCTGTCACTCTGCATGTAGGAGAGGGCAAGCCCTGGCTCTCCAGTGTGTGGAAAACTCGGGGAAGGGGAAGAGGAGTGGGGGCAACTTGGCTGTCACTCTGGTTATTTCACAGCTCCATTTTGGTGGATCCCTGCATGTTTCCTTGGCCATTGTGGTTCTGTTGGTACTACTCCATCCTAGTTTCCAGGTTTTGCTGGCAGCTGCTCTTGTTTGATGAGGGTTTCTTCTAATCTTAGTTTATTTTCTAAGGATATGCAAATAGATAATCAGATAAAACCTAACACTTAACAGAAGGAGTAGTCCCGTAAACATAATACTACCACAAATGGTTCACTCCAGATAGATCCTTCATAATGGTGAGCCGTAGCTAACAGTGCTTGGCGTGTGTCTTCTTCAGGTGTTCCAATAATTCAGAAAATGAGGCCAATGCTTGCTTGCTTACTCAAAAACGCATACACACTCTCAAGCGCAGTGTATTTTCCCATTCCACCAATGCCTACAACATGTTAATTAATTATTTGAGGCTACCTGCCACACTTTCCTCAACTTTTCATTCAAATCAGGAAGCAGACTGTTTTTTTCTAAAACTTTGGTAAAAATACTATATCTAGCAATAACAAATCGGCCAAGTAATCTTTGATTCTTCCTCACAGTACCTGTTAGATAACTACTAATTTCTTAACATTTCTTTAATTATTAAAGCATGTTTCCAGTCCGGTTTTACTGATCTATACTACTCCACACTGCCATTTGTGGGGTTTTTTGGTCTCTGTTAATGCTCTGTACAAATAGCACACACTTTTCTTAATCTGGCAGATTTGTATTACAACATGCACAGTTGTGTAAAAAACATTGCCGGTGGCACATTGCATATAATTTTTAAAAGCCTTTTTGAATCAGTCTGTAAATTCTTGGTCTAAATCTGAACATCTTAGATGGCACATTAAATTGAACAGAGCCGGAAGGTGGTATTCATAGAATCATAGAATCATAGAGTTGGAAGAGACCACAAGGGCCATCGAGTCCAACCCCCTGCCAAGCTGAGGACTTCCTGGCTGGCTGAAACATAGCAAAGGATCCAAACTTCCCATGCCGAGGCATAATGATAGAGTGTGAGTAGAAGGAACAGACTCGTATCCCAAGCCAACAAGGCTCTAACTCACACCTTCAAGCCCTTAGTTGAATTTGGAGCCATAGCTAAATAATTTGGTTTGAACTCCGTGTTTGGGGCTTCAAGCCATGAATGACATCTATGCATTGTGACACTTGTCCTTCTCAAAGCTGAAAAAGAACTTTCTGCTGTGGATGTGTGTTTGATAACCTCTTCAGTTTCTGCAGCAGCGTTAAATGAGGTAGCCAAGTCTTTCAAAGGGGGTGGGAACAGCAGGGGGTACACCAATGAGATTTCTTCTTAATAAGATTGATTTTGTGCTTCCGCTTCTTCAGCTGAGTGTCATGCTAATCAGTTTAGCTTGTGTGTTTTTTATTTAAGGAGCGGTAGTGCTTTCTGTCTCTTTAAATTGGAACATACCTAATGGTTTTTAATGAAGGAAATGACAGCCCTGTCTGGTGTCTTCATTGCTACAAACCCATTTTATGGAAACTGCTGAAGCTGGGTGACCACTTCCTAAAAATGAATTCCATTAAACTGTTTAGGGTTGGGGGGGTTGCCTGATACCATCTTAGCTGGAAGGGAATGTCACATTGACATGTGAGTGTGAATTCAGAGCCAAAGAGGTCTGTAGCTTGCTTGCTGCAGAGGAGTTTATTTCAAGCACTAGTTACCTTATATTTCCCCCTTCTCCAGTTCCCTAAAGTTTGGAGGTTATTTGCTCAGGAAATGTTGACATTCTTAACCTTCTTTTGTACTCTTAGGTGACAAATGCTTGTGAAATGTAAAAAATGTATGAAAGAACCAAAAAGAAGCAACGTTAATTGCTTTGGAATTGGGGTTTTCCTTTAGCTCTAATCTGCACCCTCTGATTTAGAACGCTATAACTTTTTTGTTGTTGTTGAAAGGAACTCTCCAGTATGCGCTCAGTTGAAAGTTATTGCCTGTTCTAACACCTTAGCTGCTTAAACCTGGATGAGAGGACAAACCTCTCCTTATTTGCTGGGTATATTTACTTTTGCATTCTTTTGAGATCTGCAAAGTTTGAAAGAATGTGGGTGGCTGGGGGGGGGCTCTCCTCTTGTCTTTTTCCCGTCTGCCAGAGCTGCGTGTGTGTTTCACTAGGCAAATCGCTCCACTCTCTCATTTTCTTGGTGCCTCCACCCCTTGTTTGTAACACCAAAAGAACATTGTTGCAACAAAGTTGTGATCGATCCTTGTAAAAAAAAAAGTGTGTTTTAGACATCAAATATGCCATACTGACACTAATACAGTAGCCGTAAAATTACAGAGCTTTTCTGGAAGGGAGACTTATCATATTGCTGCTTTGTGATGTCCATTTAAACCATGCAGTTTTTACGAATATGAACTTCATGCAGTTGAATCCCAGAGGGCTAGAGCGAATAGAAAACTCCTCTTCCAGTTTCACTTAAAAATCCTTTTCTTTAAAAATAATTCTTGGTCATAAGTGTAGCTGGTATGTTTTTCAATGTTGTGTAAAGCTTTGGGGGCTTTTTGACTCTGGGCTGATGTAATGTTACCACTGTGAGCTTTGGTGTGGTCACGTTCCTCCTTAAACCAGCAAAATCTATATCCAGGAACCTGGTGGGCTGGTGGGTGGCATGCTACCTTCCCTTGGGAGATGGCAACCTTGGCATGGGAAGTGGCCCTGCCACTCACTTCTTTGACGTGGGCGTGGATGCAGTCGTTTACAAGTGCTGCGTAAGACTTGACCACTCGTAAGCAGTTCCCATGCTGCAACAGTAATTCCACATTGGCCCTTCTTTGCTTCCACTGTGATTTGGGTGCCTTCTTACCTAAGACCAGCTGGTCAGTTTGCAGCCGACAACTTGCTTTCTGCTGCATAGCACAGACTGCCCAAAGGCTGGATCCCTGTTTCATTGATGCGTGCTGACAAAGCAAATGTGATGGGTTGTTTTTCTGTGTGGGAACACCACTGTCCATTGTCAGTGATTTGCTTGTGCTGCTTTTCATATGTTAAATCTAGGGCTGTACCCCCTGATAGTGTTTTCCTTCTGTGGCTGTCTTTATACCTGCTGTGGTGACCTCTCTGACCATGTATCTGATTTGGTATTGGGGATGTTGGGGGGTGGGGAGATCATGTGGTGGAAATCACATGCATCTATGGGGAGGTGTGCATGGCCAGTGAGCCCACAGATCTATGTGTTGCTTTGTAGGGTTATGTGACTGAGTCCATAACTGTTACAAAAAAATGTTCTGTCTGAGTTAGTTCTTGTGTGAACAGATTAATGTAACCACCCTCATCCCACCTATGAAAAACCAAATATAGCTGACACTGAAAACTGACTTTGAGCAGGGAACTGTAGTCTGAATTCCCAAAACAATTTTGGCATCCTGTCCGTTTGGCATACAAGGTGTTTGCCTGGACAGGAAAATGAATGTACAGATTGGAGGGAGACATGGAGGAGGGGAAGGTTTTGTTTCATATGGTGTTGACATTTATTCCTTAATTTCTACGTCACACCTGCCACAATTCCCCACACTGTCCTTTTTTTCCACTTAGAAACACCACACATGTATTTGGGGCTGCAACCCTATCTACTTTGCCACAGGATCTCACAAGTTGGGGAGTAGCAACAATTCATGTGCTTGTTGTAGAAGAGAGATGTATAGGAAATTAACTTAAGCGAAACAGCCATATGAATTCTGAATAATGCTCAAAATTGGGACCAGGACAAACACACACAACTGGGATCCCAATAAAATGCTCATCTTGAGCAATGGCCAGCAGTGAAGCAATGTTTTGTGGCAGACATTATCTGTGTGAATCGGTGCCTTCACGCAGAGTGCTGTATATGCCAACACAGCAATTTCTGCTGTGTTAGTGGCCCTTCTTGGAAACAGCACTATCACAGAAATGGTGCAGAACCCATGGGGAAGTTTACACACCTCCATGTGAACGTGCCCTGCCTCTTCCTGAGGTGACTGCATGCATGTCCCTTGGTGGTTTCAGGTTTCCCTGTCACAAAAGACCCAACCACCAGCCTCTTGGAGGCTCATCATTTACATTAATGGCATAAGAAACAATGGCTTTGAAATGATGGGATCAACTCCATTAATATGCTGCTTAACTGGCAGCCGTTAACACACAGTCACCGATTTCACAAATTACACCAAATTATCAAGCAGCAACTACTTTGTGAATAATGTCATGCCATAAGCCTATCCATTTCGTTCATAAAATAGCTATTATCAGATGTGGGTCAGATACGGTGGTTCTTAAAGTATGCTCAAACACACTGGCTGCTGTGGTAACCAAAAACTCGCTTTGCTGATGCTGACCAGTCCCAGGGGGAGGCAGACAGTGTAAGCTTCTCAAGATGTTTGGAGGTGAGGCCACCAGCTTTTCCCCAACTACAACAAACATGTGGAAACCTCACTTGACTCACTCGGCTGCTCTGGTCTGCTGCTCACACAGACCTAACTGTGAAGTATTGTAATTCTCCTCAGTGCCTGTTGTTACCTAATTTAATCCAGCATGATTGTGTATTGGGAGAAGGTATTTTCTGCTGAACACTCCCCTCCCTTGATCACTGTGCACTGTTCAGCCTGACAACTTTTTTCTGTACAAATTGTATTAAGTATGACAGTCTATTTGTCCCTGGTATTTTTTTTAAGACAGCTTCTCTGCACACGTAACTTTAATGTCAAATATATATACGGTGTGATCTTCTTCCCTTTTTTGTTTTCTAATTGTGGATTGAAGTAAATTAAGTGGAATTCCTAATTGCCTGTAACACTGAATGTACTGTGTGTCAAACATGAACAAGTGTTTGTAATGAAACTGGTTCTTGATAGCTGTTTTTAAAATTGAAACCCTTTTACACTTTGCATATTTGTACAGTTAATTTGAAATAAACCAGAATTGGAAATTTTAATGTTTGTGGTGTTGGCATTTCCTTTGATTCAGTAGATGGAGCTTGTTTTCCTTCTGGAAAGTTAGTGTTGTGCTGGGCTCAACAAACAGCAAAAGCAAAGTAGCTGTTATTGCTGTTCCATGAACAATTGCGCAAGAGAGATTAGGGGAGTGCACAAGTGCTGCACTTGTGCAAATTATTGGGGCAGGATTGAGCTAACGGGACCTGCTAGCAGAAGCCTGCACAAGGACTTCTGCTACTGCAACAGGGCTTCCCCACACCTCCTCCTGCGTCCCTGCAGTTGGCTTGGGGGGTGTCAGAAGGAAACCCCCCTAGAACAGCACACAGAGGGAGGAGAGGGCAGCTTGTTCTCAGCGGTGGAGCAAACCGATGGGGCTCCTGGAGCGGCGCGCATGCCCTGCGCCCAGGGGCGGGGCCAGCGGACCCCCCCCCCACCGCACCCCCTTCCTCCGCTCCTGCTTGTTCCATCAGACAAGTAGAAATGTTTGTGCTGAATTCTTCCTCTGGCGTTTAGTTTTACTTTCCTTGTGCAGTGCTCTAGGTGAGGTATAAAATGGATCTTTGATCACTCTCCTTATTTGGGGTGTTAAACCAGCCACAACATTGGGTCTGTATCCATCACTTTGGAAACCAACTGTTTGAAGTCTGTCCAATCTGACTCATGTTTTGGGTCCAAAGCGGTTTTGTAAAAAAATGAAGTTGTTTCACCTCATTCACTATAATGGGAAATAAAAACTGCAGCTGTCAATCCCTCGCCCCGTTTAGCATAGCACTCCCTCCAGAGTGGATTGAGCCTGACAAGTAATGAGCAAACATGTCCAGGGGTTTTGGGACTGAACACCTTCAACTTTTTTTCTTTTAAGAAAAAAAGAAACATTTATCATTTAATTTTGGAGACAATTTGATGAAACCTGTGCCTTCTGAGCCATGGACACTACCAGATTTCAGAAGAGCAGATCATAGCTGCAGTGGTTTTCTTCAAGGGTAGCTTTGGGGTGGGTAGAAAAGACTCCCTTAATTTCTCTGTGTTCTGTGGGCAATTAATATGAGAATTGCTGAAATGCTGCATATTGCAGTGTCACACCATGTGCTTGGGAGAGACTGATCCCCCCTTAGGCTATCTCTCTTATTTGCCAGGAAAGGGCAGCAACCTGAGCACACTAACATTTCTGGCCAAGATAAATGCCGGCCAGTCTTTCAGCACCCTCCCAGTCACTCCCCTGGTCGACGCCCAAAAGCTTTTCCTTCCTGCATTTTATGGTGCGATGTTACGTTCAGTTTGGAGCAATCAAATTGCAACAGCAAAAGGCTGTTGGAATCAGAATACAGCCCTCCATAGCTGCAAGTCAGTACGAAAAAGCACCATTGAGAAACTGAGTTTGCATCTTGCAGAGTATTGTCTAGCTTAGCCCCCTGTTATTGTTTATTTATTTAACTTTTATACTGCCTCATACTTCAGGCGGTTTACAGTACTGCGGGGCTGCTATGTTTGTCAAGCAGCAAATGATATTAAGAGGTGATGGCAGTCAACAATCAATGTGGTTTTGGGGAGGGGGCAAATAAAGGGCATCGTGCCCCATGGGCCTCAAAAGGACAGGATTGCTATAAGGAAGACACCTTAAATCAGCATTGTATTGCCTGTAAATTCACCCACAGAGGCGGGTTCCCCCCCCCCTGTCTTTTTCAATTGTTCTGCACAACCACATTGTAAGTTCAGTCCTTTTTAATAGGTTCAGGATCAGAAAGCTGGAATCTTGTTTTTCCATAATGAATTGCAGGAGTGGCTCTGAAGGCCATGAAGGGGAGGGAGACTTGCATCTTTTCACTCCCCCACCAAGATCAGAATGGAGGTCACTCCCACCTGCTTCACTAGGAACCTTATGGGAAAAGTCCCCAACGGAGCCAGGGGACTCCTGCCCGTGCCAAAGGTTCCTAGCTCGCAGGGAGCCCAGTATATTTTCCGATCTTGGTGGAGGAGCAAAACCAGAGCCGGCCCACGCATGAGGCAAGAGGAAGTGACCGCTTCAGGTGGCCAAATCCACATGGGCAGCAGATAAATCCTCCAAGGAATGCACAACCTGCTGCTGCCGCCATGATGGCAGTCAGGGGTGCCATCTTGGGACGCCCCTGACTATGTTGGGCCTCCCCAATGTTCCAAGCCATCAGGGGTGGAGGAGGCTGAGCGTGGAGAGGCTTCCAGGGCCACTGCCTCCTGTGGCTGCCGTGGAAACAGGCCCCAGCTCCTTCTGACATTGTGATGTGACCCCACGTGCTTCGTAGGTTGGCACCTCTGGTGGCAGCGACAACTGTGGCACACTCCTCGAAGGCTGGGTCTGCTATCTCCTTGGCAGCACACAGATCCGCATTCTGCCTCTTGGTGAATAGGAGGTATTGCTCATCTCTTCCAATGTAGATCTTTATTCCCCCTTTGTCCTGATGAAGCTATCAGTGGCGTAGCGTGGGGGGTGCAGGGGGGGCCGGCCGCACCGGGTGCAACATCTGGGGGTTAGGGTTATGGTGCGCAAATCCACTGGTTAGGGGGCGCAAATCCACAGGTTAGGGGTCGCAAATTACTTGCCTTGCCCCGGGTGCTGGCAACCCACGCTACGCCACTGGAAGCTATTCACGCACCACTTCTTCCCTGGCAGAGGGTGCCATTTTGTGGTTTGCCTCAGGTGCCATAATGTTTTGGGCTCTCCTTTCCATGCACTGTCTATGCAGTGAGAATCAGGCTTATAGATTTATTAGGAAAAACAAGGTGCATAGCTTTGCATCTAAGCACAACAACTTTATCCCCTCCTTATGTGTCTCTTATTCATTCTTCACTTACTTTAACTCATTTTATGCTTAGTTAGTAGACAAAGCTGCTTTTTAAATTTTCAGAGCTTCGTTTTAATCTGTAGTTGGCTCGGTACAGCTAACAATACAGATAACGGCATAACTGATAATACTAACAATACAGGGTAAATAGCCTGATCATTCTAATCAGGAGAATTACAATGAAGTAAGGGGGATGCGGGTGGTGCTGTGGGTTAAACCACAGAGCCTCTTGGGCTTGCCAATCAGAAGGTCAGCAGTTCGAATCCCCGCAATGGAGTCAGCTCCTGTTGCTCGGTCCCTGCTCCTGCCAACCTAGCAGTTCAAAAGCATGTCAAAGTGCAAGTAGATAAATAGGTACCGCTTTGGCAGGAAGGTAAACAGTGTTTCTGTGTGCTGCTGTGGTTTGCCAGAAGCGGCTTAGTCATGCTGGCCACATGACCTGGAAGCTGTACGCCGGCTCCCTCGGCCAGTAAAGCGAGATGAGCGCCACAACCCCGGAGTTGTCCGCGACTGGATCTAATGGTCAGGGGTCCCTTTACCTTTACCTAAGGGGGCCATAGCAGTGGTTTCTTAAAAAGGTATCCTACAAAGTCTGCTTGATTATTCTCCTTGGGTTCACCCTGAGAGCTTGTTTTAAAAATACAAGTTGAGCAAAGCTCAACCCAAAACATTAAGATGTTTTTGCAATAATCCAAGAAGCTCTCAGCCCCTTGTAAATAATTATCCTTCTTGCCACTGGGATAATTCCATGCTTTTTTCTGCTGCTATTACAAATAAACAGATCTGCAGAGAGCAAAAATGCCATGCAGTCACCTTTTTATTGTCTTATGCTTGGGAAACAGCTTTTGGAAGTTAGAATAGGAAATATGTTGGAGATGGGTACAAAGGAAAGAAAACAAGGCAGCAAGCCTTCAGTGACCCTTAGAAACAGACTTTGGAAGTCCTAAATACAAATGTCTTCCCTTTAAGGGAGAACACTGGGAGGCATAACATCTTGAGGAATATAAATTTAATGTCCGGAGGCTTTCAAAGTGCCATAACCTAGTCGTCGTCATCGTCGTCGTCGTCGTCATCATCTTCATCTTCATCATCTTCATCAACATCATCGTCTTCAGTGTTTATCTTCCCAGAAAGTACATCCTCTATCCAATCTTCCAATTCCTCAGCTGTTGGGAGGTCGTCATCATCTCTGATATCCATCCAGACACTATCAGCCTAAAAGAAAAGGCAGTGTAGAAAGAAAAACGAAGATTTGCTTCATGTAAAATAGCAGGAGATTGGGCCAAACTAAACATTTAAATCCTGATCTGCCCAATTATGTGTATAATGCGAGGTGTTAAAAGGTAAAGGGACCCCTGACTATTAGGTCCAGTCGTGGATGACTGGGGTTTTGGAGCTCATCTCACTTTACTGGCCAAGTCAGCCGGCGTTTGTCCACAGACAGTCTCCAGGTCATGTGGCCAGCATGACTAAGCCGCTTCTGGCGAATCATAGCAGCGCACGGAAACGCCGTTTACCTTCCCGCTGGAGCGATACCTATTAATTTACTTGCCCTTGACGTGCTTTCGAACTGCTAGGTTGGCAGGAGCAGGGACCGAGCAACGGGAGCTCACCCTGTCATTGCAGGGATTCGAGCCGCTGACCTTCTGATCAGCAAGCCTAGGCTCTGTGGTTTAGACCACGGCGCACCACCTTCCAATTCCTGTAGGTGTTTTCTCCTCAGCTGAGGGAGAAAAGTGCTTAAAGGAGGTTGTGGGAAGGGTAAGCAGTGAGAGTCCAACTTTCCTTTTGGCCATCTGCCATGGATGCTTTAGCTGAGATTCCTGCATCGCAAGGGGTTGGACTAGAGAACCCTTGAGATTCCTTCCAGCTCTACAATTCTACGATTCTATGACTCCTCCCCCTTGCCCTGCTTTTGCTCTAAGCACTGGCCCTTAAACTGTTCTGAATTAAGCCCAGTTCATCCTCACTGGACTTTTGCTATGATAAGTATTTGCAGAATCTGCCGTCTGAGATGTGCATGGAACAATACATAGCAATACATACATAGAAAGTTACAATGAATAGAAATAAAAGTTGAATTTCCCTCCGCACCACATTCCTTTTTGTAGTTGTCACAGGACCCCAGCCACACCCCTGCCCATGTGAGCCCCTCACCACACTCGTTTGCTCTCCCCTTCCCCAGACTTTCCCACTGTCCCCAGGTGGAAATTCTTCATTTAAACCCCCTGACAGCCTCCATGAAACAATCTACACTCTGCTGGACCTCGAGAACACCTTCGTAGATTGGCGTTTCAAAAGTTTACTTAAAAAATAAGAAGATTTTTCTTGGGGGGGGAGGGGTTAGCATGGTTATATGCACATAAAATGGGACGCGGGTGATGCTGTGGGTTAAACCACAGAGCCTAGGATTTGCCGATCAGAAGGTTGGTGGTTCGAATCCCCATGATGGGGTGAGCTCCCATTGCTCAGTCCCTGCTCCTGCCAACCTAGCAGTTCAAAAGCACGTCAAAGTGCAAGTAGATAAATAGGTACTGCTCCAGCGGGAAGGTAAATGGCATTTCTGTGCGCTGCTCTGGTTTCGCCAGAAGCAGTTTAGTCCTCTGGCCACATGACCCGGAAGCTGTCTGCAGACAAACGTCGGCTCCCACGGCCTGTAAAGCGAGATGAGCGCCACAACCCCACAGTCATTTGCGACTGGACTTAACTGTCAGGGGTCCTTTACCTTTTGTGCACATAAAACATTCCCCAAAGGGCAAGGGAAATAAAACAGGATAAATGCATCCACCTAGTCCCATCTAAAACTCTTTTTCATTTCCTCAAATTCTTTTAAGTAAGATTATTTCAGTGGAAAGTTCTTAGGCTCTTCTGTCGGCTAGCAGCCCTAGCTTTTTCCTCCTGCACCAGGCTAGAGTTCTTCAGCTCTTCCTGCATGCTGCTTCTCATCTCTGCAAGCACCTCCACCATCTGGATCCCTGAGCTGCCCTTTTCAAATCTCAATCCACAAACAAACCAGAACAACAAAAGTTCACCTTTGTCTCAGTTCCATCTACAGACAAGATTTCAAGCAACCCACACTTTACCTCATTATTTTTAACACCTCCTGAAAGGTTTACTTGCCAGACAAAGTTGGCTCCAGTAAAATAATAATAATAACCATAATTCTCAAACCAAACTACATCCCAGATTTTTTTATTTCTTTGTAAACAGGAGTGCATCCGAGTCATTCCCTCAGCATCCCAGAACAGGATGAACTGTTTTTAACAAGTGACAGTTGGCAAGTTCTATTCTACATTAGTTGAGATTTTAGCATTGTCGTGGATGCCTTCCAGTTCTACAGTTCTGTGAGGTGCTACCAAGGACTCCCAATAAAAACCACTATCAGCAAGAGAAGGGTTGTAAGTTGTTTTAATATTGTTTTTAATGCTGTCACCTGCTCTGGGACCTTAGCATGAAGGTTCTGTTATGAATAAATTAGTAACAGAAAGGAGTATGGGAAACATGGAATAAAAAGGAGGGAAACGATAAAAGGTATAAATGTAGGTGCCATATGGAGTCAGTTTATCATTGTATCTGGATCTGGGAGCAGACGGCCTCCAGTATGAAGTGTGGAAGATGGTTGGGAAAATAAAATGCTTGTAAAAAATTATCAGGTGTAAGAACACGATTTGCAAACAGAAATACAAGACTGCCCTCTCTAGTTTGGTGGTTCCTATAATCAGTTATAATAGTTTGAACAAGATATCTCACTCCTGACAGAACCGTGCTCTGCCAAATTGCTGAAATAAATGTTTGCTTTTCAAATTAAGAGCAATTGACAGAATCGAGCAGATAACGCTTTTTCTGGGCTGCTCCTCTTCAGACTGCATGCATACTCATGACAGCACTCAGCTTCCTGTGCCTCCCTCATGTCTTCCACTTGAACCGGGGAACCACCGATGGGCAGTTTGCTAATCTCACTGCTGGTGCTTCTCTAAGGGGCAGAGGCTGACTGCAATACAGAATATTTTACAATATTCAGCCAGTTTTATTTCTGTCCTTAAGAGATTTCAAAGCTCAAATTTAGCTCTTAGGATCAATTAGGCAAGGCAAGAATCTTGTCTAACTTATTCTGAAGTTTGACTTCCAAAGCACGGCTTCTGATTGGCTGCATGAAGCTCCTGCAGCCAATCAGAAGTCGCAGAAGCCCCATCAGACATTCGGCTTCTGAAAGAACGTTTGAAAACAGAAACACTCCAAGTTTCTGATGGTTCGGGAGCCAAAACGTTCAACTCCCAAGGCATACAGGAGCCGAGGTACAACTGTATCTGAATTTTTGTACCACTTTATTGACTTCATGAATCAAAGGAAAGATGCCATAATTGGGAATTAGCAGGCTTTCCTCCTCCCTCCACTTGCTACTGAACTGACTTCCAAGCTGTCTACGATGGATCAGGGTTGGCGCCACCACTCCTGAGTCTGAATATGTATATGATCATTCTCAGCACGCAACTCTAGTTCTGTCTCTGAAATAAGCAAGACTTAAGTTGGCAGAGGACTTCCTAGAAGTATACTGCAGTGGGATACCTGGAAGAAGAGAAGAGTATGGGTGCGCCAAACGAAGAAATCCAGTTTTTGGACTTTGGATAGGCCCCATGTCAGTTTGTCTCTTCCTTGAACCTAAAGCTACCAGGTACATGAACTTGCTGATACTCACATCTGTGACATTGACCACACCAATCTGTGGCTTGAAGAGGTCAATCTTGAAGGTCTTTTCCCAGTACACAATGAGCTGTAGGGGCAAAAGAAAAGGGAAGCATTTCATATAAATATGGTGATTTATTAAGTGGTGCACAAATCCAAGTTCACCCAAATAAATAATGGGGCCTGACAAGGGGGAGACTAGAGGGAAAGAAAGGTTGCCATCCAAATGTGTGTGTTATTTTTGTAAGACTTGGGCTGTTGTTCTCCATTTCTCGTTCAATATTGTCTTCCCCTTTCCTCCTTTGTCTCCACCAACACATTCCCGAAAGTAAGTGTCACGGCCACCCAGGACGGGTCCCAGCTCACAAGAGACCTCACTCCGTTGCAGTTTATTTACAGGAAAAGTTTATTGAAGATTTCTGCTTCTCGTACAGTTCAGCATCGTGGCCGTACGTCTGTCACGTTAGACCGCTGAAGTCCCCTCTGACTCCTCCCCTCTTCCACACCAACTTAATAGCCTGGCTCTAGACCACCTCTTCCTCTCCTTTCTTTTCCGCAGGGTCTTCCTGCCCCCCTGGGTTCCCTCTCTCCGTGACTCGCCTGAGGCTGAATCCTCTGCCGCCTCTTCCCCCCTCCTTCTGGCTTTAGGGCCGGGCTCCTCCCCTGAGCTCTCTCCACTTCCGCGCGCCTCTACGTTTGAACTTGGCGCGCGTACGTTGCTGCTGACCTTTCTTTCGACCGCTACACCACCCCTTGTTCTGCTCTCCACCCTTTCCGGCTGAACACCTTGCTCCAACCCCCTTTCTCTGTTCTCTCCTAATCCTGCTCCCTCCGAGAGGCTGACGACTCCACCCCCTTTACTCCGTTCCGGCTGAGACGCCTCTTGCTGCGTCTGTCTTCCACTGGGCTCCTCTCCGCTTCTCCCTTCTCCTCCCTTTTGCTTGATTAAGGTAACCCCCTTTTGAGAATCCTCTGACTCGCTGCTCAGACTCGTGGATTCCCTCAGAATTCCGTCATCTTCTTCCTCATCCTTCTGCCCCTCCTCCCACTCGCTCTCCGTCTCCTCTGTCATCTCCTCCTCTCTCCCAGAAACCCTGACATCCATCCCCCCCTCGAAGCCCCCCCTTCCCCCCTCCCGCTCGCCGGGTGCAGGTTGAGGAAAACGTGGTTCTTCCGGGGTCGGTTCAGGATACAAGTTGTCCACTTCAACGTTCTCCTCTGTCATCTCCGTATATGTGTGTTCGAACTCGGGTTCCCCACCCACAGACCTCACAGTCTCTTCCTCCATCACTGCTTCTCCGGGCGCTGCCTGCCAAGGACCTACCATCCATCTCTGACTCCATGCCTCCCTTGGCTGATCCACCCACCAACAAGGGCCTGTCTCCTCCCCCCCCAGTCTGGGATCCCTGGTCGGGCTTGTTTCGGGCGTATGGCCCTCGGGTGAGGAGAAACCCTCGAACGTGCTGTCTGACAAAGTGGGCGTGAAAAGCCAATCATCAAAATACTCCTCGGGCATGGGCTTGTGCGGAAAAAGTGCATGGAACTCCTCCTTCAACAGGGGTTCGTCCAACGCGTAACCCGGCACCCAGCTATTGGCAGAGGCCGGAGTGCCTTCCCTGGCTAGAAAATATTCAACTCCCTCCTCCCCCCATCTCGAGTCCAGTATCTCTGTGACCTCGTTAAGAGGTTCTGGTCTTGGCGATTCCCCCCCCTCAGGCGCCCTCCTACGTGGCTCTGGGAGTGCTCCTGACTCTTGAAACCTGTGTGGGGTTTTGTAGGGAGTGAGCACCGACCTATGAAAGACTGGGTGCACCCTGGAACCCTCCGGAAGGGCTAGACGAAAAGCCACCGGATTGATCTTAGCCTCAACTTGATATGGCCCTAGCTGCCTGTGTCCTAACTTCTTCTTGGCCAATGACCTGGCCGGCATCGCGTGGGCTGCTAACCACACCCAGTCCCCAATCTGGATGTCCTCTCCCGCCCTCCTGTGCTTATCGGCCTGCACCTTATACGCCTGTTTTGCCAGCTCCAAATGTCTCCGCAGCTCCTCGTGCACCTCTTGCAACTCCGCTGCAAACTGGTCGGCATCTTGAGGCCCCCCCCCTCCTGGTGCCGCAAATCTCGGGAAGGTTCTGGGATGACGGCCATTGTTCGCGAAGAAAGGCGTCACCCCGGTGGATGCGTGTTTCGTGTTGTTGTAGGCGAATTCAGCCATCGGCAGATAGTCCACCCACGCCGCAGGTCGCTGGTTGGCGTAGCACCGCAGGTACTGCTGCATGATCGCGTTGACCCTCTCCGCTTGACCGTTGGTTTGTGGATGTCTCGCCGATGTCAGGTTGATTTTGACGTGCAAGATGCCCAGAAGCTTTCGCCAGAAAGTGGAAACAAACTGGCGCCCCCTGTCGGACAAGACGGACTGCGGAAGTCCATGCACTCTGAAGACGTGATCGATGAAGAGCTTTGCGGTCTGTTCTGCCGTCGCCACCTTGGCACAAGGGATGAAATGCGCCATCTTGGTGAACAAGTCCACCACCACTAACACCGCCGTCTTACCTCTGGAGCTGGGCAGGTCCGTAACAAAGTCCAACGCTACCCTCTCCCACGGTTGCTGCGGTGTCTCCAGCGGTTCTAGCAATCCCGCCTGCTTCTGGTGCACTGGTTTGGACCTCTGGCAGATATCACACCTGGCGACGTAGTCCGCCACCTCTCCTCTCATCTGGGGCCACCAAAAGTCTCTAGCCACCAACTCCATCGTCTTCTCCTTGCCGAAATGGCCTGCACTAGGGGCGTCATGCAATTGTTGCAGAACCTTGGCTCGAAGATCGTCGGTGGGCACGTAAAGGGCACCCTTACGAGTCAAAAGTCCATCTTGCAATTGGAACTCATCGTTGTCTCGCGACCCTCCGCGTAGCTCCTCCATCTTGGACTGTGCAAACTGATCCCTTTGCAACGCGCGTCGCACCGCGTCCAGGTCGACTGCGATGGTAGCGCACGTCCACGCCTGCGGTGCGAAAATGTGCTTTGCTGCGATTGGAGCTGCTTCCTCCAAGTATTGCGGCTTTCGGGACAGCGCGTCTGCAATAACATTGGAGTCTCCTGGGATGTATTCTATTTTGAAGTCGAAATCCGCAAAGAACTCCGCCCAGCGCATGTGTCGCTGGGTCTGTAACTTAGCCGTCCACCAATACTCTAAGTTCTTGTGATCCGTGCGGACTTGCACCGTGTGCTTGGCTCCTATTAAGAAGTGTCGCCACGCTTTGAAAGCTGCATGAATGGCCAACAACTCCCTGTCCCATATGGTATAATTGCGCTCCGTCTTGCTGAGCTTCCGGGAGTAGAACGCACCCGGTCTCCAGTTGCCTTGTGAATCCTCTTGCAAAAGAACGGCCCCAACCGCTCTGTCTGACGCATCGGTCTCTACCCGCATGGGTCTGCCGGGATTCACGTGGAGCAGCTGCTCTTCGGAGGCGAAAAGACCTTTAAGCGTCCGGAAGGACCGCTCCGCTTGTTCGGTCCAGACGAACTTCTTCTTCTTGGAACTGAGGGTGTCAGTGATAGCCGCCGTCGCGTTCGCAAAACCTTTAATAAACTTGCGGTAAAAATTGGCAAAGCCGATGAACCTCTGAACCTCTTTCCGATTTCGAGGGCTTTTCCAGTCCAACAGCGCTTGAACCTTAGCCCTGTCCATGGCCAGTCCCTCGTCGGACAACTTGTAGCCAAGGAAATCAACCTCTCTGACATCAAACTGGCATTTTTCCAACTTGGCGTACAGCCTGTGGTCCTTCAGCCTCTGCAGGACCTCCCTCCCATCCTTATCGTGATCCTCCGGCGATTCCGAGAAAATCAGGATATCGTCGAGAAAGCAGACACACTTCTTGTAGAGGAGACCTGCTAGCACGTGGTGCATAAATGCTTGAAAAACGTGGCTGCCATTTTGGAGACCGAAAGGCATGACTCTGTATTCGTATGTGCCCAGAGGGGTGAACATGGCGGTCTTCCACTCATCTCCTTTCCGGATGCGGATGAGATTGTAAGCTCCACGTAGGTCCAGCTTGGTGAAAATCCTGCCCCTCCTGACGGTCGCTAAAAGGTCGTCAATCTTGGGCATGGGGAAAGCTTTGGGCTTAGTCAAGCTGTTTATGAACCTGTAATCCACTATAAGCCTTTTTTGGGGCGTGTTTTTCTTCTTCACAAAGAACACAGGGCTGCCACCCGCTGCTTTAGATTCCTGGATGAAACCTCGCTTGAGGTTATGGTCTATGAACTCCCGAAGCTCTTGCATCTCGTCTTCCGACATGGAGTACAGCTTGGCAGCAGGCAGTTGCGCCCCTGGCACTAAATCAATCGCGCAGTCGTAAGGTCTGTGAGGCGGCAACTTGTCAGCTTCCTTCTCACAGAAAACCTCCAAGAAGTCCTGGTACTTGTGAGGCACTGTTTGCACCATACCCAGATGCAACTGCTGCTCGGCTTCTCCTCCCTGATCGGTCTGAAAGCAATGCTGAGCACAATACGATGAACAAAAGGTGATCTGCCGCTGGTACCACGCAACCGCGGGACTGTGCCTCTCCAGCCAACTCATGCCTAACACGATGGGTGTGTCCGATAAGTGGGTGACATTGAAACTAATAAGTTCTCGATGGTTGCCAATCTGCATCATCATGGGAGGGGTTTGCTGCACCACTTGCCCCCCCAGCAACTTCCTGCCGTCTACCGTGACCACGTTTAGAGGCGTCGTTGCAGGCAGGAGCGCCATGTTGTGCTGCTTAACGAACTGCAGTCCCACGAAGTCGGCGTTGCTTCCGGAATCGATCGTTATTGGAACCTCGAGGAGTCTCCCATCAGGCAACTGGAGTGTTGCTGTGAGCAGAACTGCCGGTCTGGGAGGCAAAGGGTCCACGCTCTGCCATGATGCTGGGGGCTTGTCTACAGATCCGCCTGGCTGAGCCCCAGTAGCTCTGCTTCCAGCCAGGCACTGTCGTTTCCCTGAAGCTGCTCCCCTGGTTGCACCTCTGCTGTTACAGTTGCCAGTGCTGCAGTGTGCTTCTGGAGCCTCTGGGGGCACTCTTTCGCCATATGGTGCGCACTGTCACAGATGTAACACTTCCTGGTTCCTCTAGGAGGCTTCGCTTTGGCTGCACCAGGGACAGGGCTCTGGGATGGCTTCTGAGCCCTAGCACCACCAATCTCCATTGGCTCCTCGCTGTCCTTCCCCATTGGCGAGGGGTGCGCACGGCTGAAATCCCTGTGCACAAAAGGGAGAGTCCTCGCTTGCGCACGCGCTTGGGGCCCGTCCTCCTCGTGCCACGGACGTCCCTCATGTCGAATTCCAATAGCTAAAGCCCGTTGCACCACGTCTTCTAGGGTCTGGGGTCTGTCCCCCCTAGCGATCTCATCCTTGATGGGGGGGCTCAATCCCTCCCAAAAAAGATCCCTGACCGGCTTACTGTCCTTTGGCCAATCTAAGGCGGTGAGCAATGCAAAAAATTTAGAGTGGTATTGGCGCACAGTCGCTTTCCCCTGCCTCAGCCCGTGCATTTGACGGCGCGCAATGTCCACATCCACAGAGGATTGAAAACAAGAATCCATCGCTTTGATGAACGCAGTTGAATTGCGACGGGCCGGTCCATCTTCGCGCCACAGATTGCGTAGCCAAGCCCTGGCCTCCCCATGCAGGTGCGAAACAATGAACCCCACTTTCTCCTCCTCATCTTTAAAATCGTGACGGAGTAAATGCAGTGCATATACGACGTCCGCTCTGAAATTGGGATAGTCTTGCAAGTTGCCATTAAAATGCGGAACCAGGGCACCCCCCCTCCGTCCAAGCGCAATGCCCTCCGCTCTGGAACCTGGGGCCCCCGCCCTGTCCGCGTGTTCCCACCTTGCCTGCAAATCCTGGCACGTCTTCTCCAAGTCGTCATTCTTCTTCTGCGAAGCAATGACTGCCGATGTGAGAGCGGTAACCTGATCCCGCAGTGCAACCAGCTGCTCCTCAGCGCTCATGGCTGCTCCCGTTCGTGAGCTTCGCAAAAAAAATTTTTTGCTTTCAGAGAGGGGACTTACTGTCACGGCCACCCAGGACGGGTCCCAGCTCACAAGAGACCTCACTCCGTTGCAGTTTATTTACAGGAAAAGTTTATTGAAGATTTCTGCTTCTCGTACAGTTCAGCATCGTGGCCGTACGTCTGTCACGTTAGACCGCTGAAGTCCCCTCTGACTCCTCCCCTCTTCCACACCAACTTAATAGCCTGGCTCTAGACCACCTCTTCCTCTCCTTTCTTTTCCGCAGGGTCTTCCTGCCCCCCTGGGTTCCCTCTCTCCGTGACTCGCCTGAGGCTGAATCCTCTGCCGCCTCTTCCCCCCTCCTTCTGGCTTTAGGGCCGGGCTCCTCCCCTGAGCTCTCTCCACTTCCGCGCGCCTCTACGTTTGAACTTGGCGCGCGTACGTTGCTGCTGACCTTTCTTTCGACCGCTACACCACCCCTTGTTCTGCTCTCCACCCTTTCCGGCTGAACACCTTGCTCCAACCCCCTTTCTCTGTTCTCTCCTAATCCTGCTCCCTCCGAGAGGCTGACGACTCCACCCCCTTTACTCCGTTCCGGCTGAGACGCCTCTTGCTGCGTCTGTCTTCCACTGGGCTCCTCTCCGCTTCTCCCTTCTCCTCCCTTTTGCTTGATTAAGGTAACCCCCTTTTGAGAATCCTCTGACTCGCTGCTCAGACTCGTGGATTCCCTCAGAATTCCGTCATCTTCTTCCTCATCCTTCTGCCCCTCCTCCCACTCGCTCTCCGTCTCCTCTGTCATCTCCTCCTCTCTCCCAGAAACCCTGACAGTAAGGGTTAATTTGAGCCAAGTACAGCTGGCAGAATGGTACTTTCCGCACCAGAGTTCATCTCTAGGAGATTTGCCGTTGAAGAAATAGATAGGAGGGTGCCTATGAATCTATCTGGAGCACTGGGAAAATTACAAAAAAATGACAATAATGCCATCATACTCACCAGAGGAAAGTCGTCTGGGTCAATCCACACAATGCTCAATTCAGGGTTGTCGGTATTGTCTTTAGCAACCTGCTTGACAATTTCCAGGAATTCAAAGCCATCTGAAAAGAAATACGGTTTAAGTTCCTCTCATGCATAGATGTCAGAAGACTCCACTAAGCTATCATAGTCGTTGTCGTCAGGGTGAGAACAGGATGTCCCAAGCAACCCTGCCAGTGGCAGAAGAGAATAAATAAAAAATATTGGCCCTCTGCATTTTCTCATTGCCATTCAACTGTCCTTTCTGTTCTGGACATGGGAAGTAGCCCAATAATCTCTTCGTTTCTTTGCCCATCTTCTCCTCTGCATGAAAAACCCGCCTCATGACTTAGATGGCATGTAAACAAAACATTCCTGGAGCAACAAAGCCATGTTGGAAGCCCCTGCAAACAAGGGAGCTGAGCTGCAGGGAAAGGGTTCCTGTGAGCAGCCGTAGTTGGCTGTACAAAGTGCAGATTAGCTGGTGCCTCTGATATCACTGGCCCCCTTCCTCCAAATCCCTGAGGTAGTTTTGCAACTCAGGAAAAGCTGTACACTAATAATAATATTGAAATGAAGCAACATATTTGCACTGTTCGTAGCCATGAAATGCAAGAACTGTAGTCTCCGATAGATTTGTACACTCTCACATAAAGGAAAGGTGTGTTCACAACAATTCTTTCAAACAGTGGTAGCTTGTTCTTGCATTTACGTCAGCAGTAAATTACTTCACAATTGTGCAGTTCAAACACAGCCAAAGCATGAGGGAGCAAATTACTGCTGCCTTTACTTTGTCCCCAGGGTGAGTAGAAAAGTATCACTGACCAAGTATGAATCCTACAGACATAGGAGGGTTAGAGATATCCAAGCAAATGGTTTTATTCCATGATCTGCTCTCTTGTGTTCTTGCACGTAGGAAGGGATATGTTGTAGAGTAATTCCCATTGATCTCTGAGCTCCAGAAAGGTGGACAAAGAAAGATATCTTACCTGGGTCATCTTCTTCAGCAAATGCCACAATGTGAATGCCATCGAGGTCATCCTCCTGTGGACAAGAAATATGGGATTGGTGAGCTGAAAGTTAGGGACAACAGTGCGCTGGGCATGGGGAGATGGACCTGAAGATCAGTCAACCAGAGAATGTCAAGAAAAATCTATGATTAGAAGTGTTTCTAGAAATTAACAGAAAGATAAATATGAACAGAATCAACAAAAAAATTAGGCAAAGTTCAGTGGGGGGTCTGAAAATAAATGAGCAGACACAAGATGGAGATACACTGGAAAGGGTTCTAAATGACTTGCCTCAATATGCTAATTCCGCATTTTATACTCCTGGCTCCTACCAATAGAATGTCGTCCTTGTTTGGGTCCAACAGCAGTCAATAATGACAACCTTACAATGAATTCCAGTCTTCATTGTAGACTGTCTCACCAGAGTGGTGCATGCTCTGGTCATCTCCTGCTTGGACTACTGCAATGCACTCTACGTGGGGCTACCTTTGAAGGTGACCCGGAAACTACAACTAATCCAGAATGCGGCAGCTAGACTGGTGACTGGGAGCATCTGCCAAGACCACATAACACCAGTCTTGAAAGACCTACACTGGCTCCCAGTACGTTTCCGAGCACAATTCAAAGTGTTGGTGCTGACCTTTAAAGCCCTAAACAGCCTCAGTCCAGTATACCTGAAGGAGTGTCTCCACCCCCATCGTTCTGCCTGGACATTGAGGTCCAGCTCCGAGGGCCTTCTGGCGGTTCCCTCCCTGTGAGAAGCCAAGTTACATTGAACCAGGCAAAGGGCCTTCTCGGCAGTAGCACTCTCCCTGTGGAACGCCCTCCCACCAGATGTCAAGGAAATAAACAACTATCTGACTTTTAGAAGACATCTGAAGGCAGCCCTGTTTAGGGAAGTTTTTGATGTTTGATTGTGTTTTTAATATTCTGTTGCAAGCTGTCCAGAGTGGCTGGGGAGGCACAGCCAGATGGGCAGGGTATAAGTAATAAATTATTATTATTATTCCTGTGATTGATCGGCAGGTTCCATGGTCCATAAGGCTCTTCCCCCACAAGTTATTTTTCTTGCAGAGGGATAAAGTGTCCCAGAACACATATGGCAAGCCACTTATTTATAATGACTGAAGCAGAAGACTTGGGGAGTACATAGATTCTGTCTAAGACATGTAGCACAGTTACTCATCTGAACTGCACCTGAACAACCGTTGACTAAACATTGTATTTAGTCAATTCACCAGCTCTCTCCTGTGGCCCAAACCACAGCAATCGAAAACTCCCAACTGAAAACTCCAGCCTTTTTCACACAACTCCATCATGTGGTCAGTGAATGTATGAATGGCAAGCAAGAACACATCAGATAGTGAATATCAGCAAATCACTCTGCCCAACCCTGATTGCTCCACATTGTTGTCGTTTAGTTGTGTCCGACTCTTCGTGACCCCCTGGACCAGAGCAGGCCAGGCACTCCTGTCTTCCACTGCCTCCTGCAGTTTGGTCAGACCCATGTTGGTAGCTTTAAGAACACGGTCCCACCACCTTGTCCTCTGTCGTCCACTTCTCCTTGTGCCCTCCATCTTTCCCAACATCAGGGTCTTTTCCAGGGAGTCTTCTCTTCTCATGAGGTGGCCAAAGTCTTGGTGCCTCAGCTTCATGATCTGTCCTTCCAGTGAGCACTCAGGGCTGATTTCCTTCAGAATGGATAGGTTGGATCTTCTTGCAGTCCATGGGACTCTCCAGAGTCTCCTCCAGCACCAGAATTCAAAAGCATCAATTCTTTGGCGATCAGCCTTCTTGATGGTCCAGCTCTCACTTCCATACATCACTACTGTACTTAAACCATAGCTTTAACTATACGGACCTTTGTTGGCAAGGTGATGTCTCTGCTTTTCAAGATGCTTCTAGGTTTGTCATCGCTTTTCGGAGCAAAATATGTATGGCTGAACACAAATGTTGGGCTTCCACACCATCAGGGATCTGCACCATCAGGGTTTTCAATTATTTGAAGAACAAAAGAAGCCTTTTGTATATGCAGTTGCATGCATGTAAGGACTCCTTTTATGCATCCAACTTTATACGGCAAGATGGAAAGGCCAACATAGGAGGCATGATTGCATGCTTCTCCTGTAACTTTGTATGAGGAATGCTTATGAAGTTAAGAGGGCTCCCACCTTTCTACAAAATTCTGATGGGTATAACATTTCAAAGACTGTAGAGAGACTCCAAGTCATTAAGGACCATTAAAGTGGTTTCGTACAGGTCGTGATCACCCATAAAGTTTGTAAGGCAAAGCAATAGACCAATTCATGAGAAACAAAGCAACCAAACCATCACAGAAGGTTCTTTCTGGTGCTGTCCAAAAGTGAGAATTGAAGGGGACAGTTGGGGCATAGGAATGGGAGAGAGGAACAAAAAGATTCTGGCAGGGGTGTCTGTAAAATCTAATAAGAGGAAAAGAGAATTGAGAAAGGTTAGCATTTTTTTAAAAAAAATAAATAAATCTGGGATGGTTTTCTTCCTAAAAGCCACAAGGTTGGCAGCAAGGCCTTGGGTATCTGGGCACAATGAAAATTATATTGGCAAAGGCCATCTGAGTTGGCAGTCAGGTTGTTTATTGTGCACCTGCTATGAATGTCATCTTGGAATTATACCATGGAAAACCCTCATGTTCCTTGTCTTCCACCAATCCCAGCTTTCAATTTCAATTGGTATTAATGCAAGAGGAAAAAAATCCATCTAAATGCTAATTTCTTTCCCCTCTGAGCCCACCAGTTACAGAACCCCCATAAAATGAAGAGCTAAAAGAATAAGTGGAAAACATCTCTGGGGGAAGGTGGGGGAAGTGTAAGAACGAGGCTTTAGAGATGTTGGGAGCAGATTTACTACTGAAATGAGAGCAAAAACAGTCCACTGTGATGTGTGGTTTGTGTGTTTCTTTTCTTCCACCCCCCTCGCCCCACAAGACAATTCAAACTGTCTCAGCACAAACACAGTTCCAAAGTCGATAACTCATTAAACAAGTGGCAAAGGCTCATCTCTGATGCAGTGGAAGAAACCCGGGCTTCATTCTCCTAGCATCTCCCAGTGTGTTAGAGAACAGAGGCTGCCATTCAACTACCAATGGGTGGATCTGTCCATTTTGGTTTATCTGTGCTTCAAAATCCCCCCCCCCCCGATTTCGGTTCACCCTATCTCTGCATCAGTTTAGAATTAGTATTATTATTTGAAGTCATCTGTATTCATCTACATGCGCCTTTCTCCTAATGCAGGCATGTCCAAAGTTCGTTTGGGGGGCAGTTTATTCCAAAAAGCTCAACAACTTTAATCCTAAAAAAAAGAAAAAGCTCAACAACTTTCAACTTTGGCCGGCCCTCTTTGAAAAACGTTTGGGCACCCCTATAATGCATGCATTTTGCCATATATACATATGACAATTTCTCTTATATTTGTGTACACTATTTTCCTGAATACTGCCTTTGACTAGGGGGGTTGGTCCTTGAGGGTGCCCCCTGGTGAATGCTGGATAGCAGAGCTACACGAGTCCCAGGTTCACATACCCAAGCTTCAAGGGGGGGGGTGTAATTTCTTCCCAGTTCTTTGCTGCATGGCTGTGTTTTGCAGCTGTTAACCTGCCCAGGAGATCCGAGGGCTGTGATTCTTCCTTATGACATAATCCACCTTCCCAGATGCCTTGGATTTGGTTGTAGCAAGCATAACAATTTTACCATATACTTTGCATTCTGAGTCTTCTTTACGGGCGTGCTTGACAATGCAGCTAGACTAGATACTTTCTCACGAAAATATCCCCATCCCTACAGCTCCCAGTGCTCCCAATTTGTTTCACTTACCCAGGTCTCAAACATATCTTCTGGGCGCAGCTTGCGCAGTGTGGCTCTGAAAAGAAAGAATAGAGACCTCAGTTTTATGGGTGAATCTGTATGGTGATTATGATTGTAAGATTCTGTATAACAAAAGTAGACTCAGAAGACAGGAACTTCCACTGGCAGGCGTAAACCAGATTGACACAGTGGTCCATTTTTTTTACACCTGCAGTAAGTCTGATTCCAAACAATACAGGAGCATCAGCAATTTCCATTAACACAAACAGCAACAACATGGGAGCAAGGAGGAATAGACCCTATCCGGGCACTACATATCATGTACAGTGGTACCTTGGGTTAAGAACTTAATTTGTTCTGGAGGTCCGTTCTTAACCTGAAACTGTTCTTAACCTGAGGTACCACTTTAGCTAATGGCCTTCTGCTGCTGCTGCCACGCGATTTCTGTTCTCATCCTGAAGCAAAGTTCTTAACCCGAGGTACTATTTCTGGGTTAGCTGAGTCTGTAACCTGAAGCGTATTTAACCTGAAGCGTATGTAACCCGAGGTACCACTGAATTTTTTTCTTTTGTGAGTTGAGGCCCAGCCCCCGCTTGGAGATAAAATAATACACATGGACACAAGTATTTAGGTTAATGGGCTAAGAAGGCCACAAATTTATTGGTTACAGAATGTGAGTGGCATTGGCTTAGGCATTGGATCGGACAGACTATACTTGACTCCTGCCCGCTCTGCCGGGAGTCACACAAGGGTTAACAACCAGTAGGGGGAACTTGTTGGTGCAAATCAACTGGGAGCTTTCCCCTAGAGTCACTGGGGGTCGAGCCATGGCCCTAGCCACCCCCAGGGCATCAGACAGGAACCATGACCGCCGGCTTCCTTTAACAGAATACCCTTCAAGGGGAGTGGTAGGTGATGGCCACAACCTCCCCTCCAACACACAACGCGTTTTCCAATGCCTAACAGCCAAACCTGATAAAGTTGTGACGATTTGCTATGAGGTAGGCGAAAAAACCAAGTGGCTGGTACCAATCTGCCAAGTGGAAAAAAATTTCCTACCAGGCCCCCTGGACAACCAAGGCGACCAACCGAAGTCCATAGCAAGGTCAAGAAAAGAAGGAAGAAACCTAAGGGAGGAAGGGTGGGTGGGTGATCCGAGGAAGCCAGGAACAAGAAGGGAGAGGCTGTGTGTCCGCGGTCGTTCAAATACAGCTAAGCCGTATAGGCTGGCTGGTGAGCGTGACATGGGCACAAGACTCAGAGACGCAGGGGGCTGAGTTACGCCCCCTGCCAGCGTGGGAAGTGGTTCCCGCTCACAACACCTGCCCTCCGTGAAGAGGAGAGGCCTTTTCTGATAATTTTTATTTACGATTTTCAATTTTATGCATTTCAATAATTTTACAATCATTTTAATGTTTTGAAACTCAACTTCCTTCCCCCTCTTTCTGCGGTTCCTTCAATTAATTTTTTATATTTTCTGCATATTCCAAATTAACTTAACCATTTATTCATCTACTTTAAATGCAAACTCTTATAAAACTGCAGGTTATTACAATAATCCTGCCAATGTTCTTATCTGTTTACAGTTTGTTTGTAAATATTCAATAAACCATTTCCATTCTTTTATCAAAAGTTTGCTATCTTGATTTCTTATTTTTTCTGGTACGTTTCGCCATTCCTGCATATTCCACAATTTTTTGTATCCATTCTTCTTCCGTCAGGACTTCTTCTGATTCCCATTTTTGGGCAAGTAAAATGTATCTTTTTCTATCCACCTACTATTTGCATGCGTTTAAAGGGTTAGCAAGAATGGTGACCACCAACATCCAGAAGGATTTATGGCATTTATGCCACCCAAGAATTTGGCAGAATCAACAGGAATGCGCTCCCTTTCCCTGTGAAAGTCATCTACTAAAGCAGCAAAGTTCATGTCTGTTCCGCGACCAGACTTGAAGCCAGATTGAAATGGCCAGGAAATCAATTTCATCTAGGGAAACCTGGAACCAAGACCACCTGTTTCGGTTTGGGCAACACTTTGCCCCCTAAGGAACTATTTCAGACTGACCAATAGTTGTGTAATGCTGTCAAGTCCAGTGACAACTTTTCAAAAAATGGCCTGACCTCCTCTTACTTGAAGCCAGATGGCATTATACCTTGCTAAAAAGAGAAATTGGGCACAGCACAAACCTATGTGGCCAGACCTTCTCTGGCAGCTTTTATTAGCCAGGATGGGCAAGGATCTAAAGCACAGGTGGTGGGCCCATATCTCCACAAATCCTAGCTACATCCCTGGGCAACACAAGCTGCAAATAATTCTTCATTGCAATCCATGTACTGTATGTGTGTGGATGCAAACATGGCCATGCAGATTATAATGTTGCGAGCCTCTCAGTAACCCTTCATTCTATTGTTCTTTTCACAAATAAGTAAACCCTGCAGGTTTTCCAAATTATTGGTCTATTGATACACCCCCATTTTGAGTTACCATATATCTGCAAATCACTCATGAAGAGGTTTTTGTGCAGGCTGTGAGGAGGAGGAGGAGGAGAAGAGGAGGAGGAGGAGGAGGAGGAGGAAGAGGAGGATGAGTTTGGATTTGATATCCCGCTTTATCACTACCCTAAGCTGTCTCAAAGCGGCCAACAATCTCCTTTCCCTTCCTCCTCCGCAACAAACACTCTGTGAGGTGAGTGGGGCTGAGAGACTTCAGGGAAGTGTGACTGCCCAAGGTCACCCAGCAGCTGCATGTGGAGGAGCGGAGACGCGAACCCGGTTATCCAGATTACGAGTCTACTCTCTTAACCACTACACCACACTGGATACAATAATCAAGAGACCTGCAATAGGATGAAAAAAGGGACGTCCTATTCTATTATTATTATTACTATTACTATTACTATTACCCCACCCATCTGACTGGGTTGCTCCAGCCATTCTGGGCAGCTTCCAACATCTATAAAAACAGTAAAACTATTACAGGGCTGCTTTCACATGTTTTCTAAAGTTTATAGTGTTACTAATCTCCTTGGCTTGGAAGTCGCACATCAGTCAACATTTCTCCGTTTAAATTGGCATGGCCTTAGGAAAAGTGAGATGTTCTAGGATCAAATCAGAAACCAGGACGGCTTCTGTAAATCTGGGATGGTCCCTGGAAAATAGGGACACTTGGAGGGTCTGCACTGCAACTGGGAGGCCCTGACCCTATAGGACAAGGGGTACTATTCTGAGTTCCATGATTGATACCTTCTGTGCTCATTCACAAAATCAACCAGTTCCTCTTCTGTATATGGCTTGTCAGGGACATGGACCGGTTCATCCATAAAAGGCTCATAGAAATCCACTTCATTTAGCTTCAGGCCCAGTTTCTTTGCAACCTATAAACAAGCAAAGACACTGGTAAATTATGGGCATTTCTTTTGCTGAAAAACATTTCTCTCTAATATATTGTCAGCTCACACTGAATACTTTCTGAATGATGGAATTATTCAACATGTAAGTATGTGGAAAGTTAAAATACCGCAACAAAGAAATATAGCACTACATACTTTCATAACAACAAAAACACTGTTTTCATCAGAATCAGCAATGCTCTTCTGAAAACTAACAAAGCAAAATTGAATCTAGCAAGGTTGAATGGCAGTTTTCGTTTGTTTGTTCTTTAATCCCACATGCACAGTTTAAAAATCCCCTTTCTATATGCATATACAATAATTTATTATGATAATTTACATCTAGTCCAAATATTTTAAGCGGCTTGCAGTTAACAACATAAATAACAACATTAATAAGTTAAAGCAAGAACATCCACAGTTGCTAGGAAAAGATCTAAAACAAGTTAGCATTAAAAGCATCAGGCAATAAACAATGTTTATCTGGTGCGGAACAGACATCAGGATCGGCAGCACTGAGTGAGTCTCCTTAGGGACGGGATCCCACAGCCAAGATGCCAGAACAAAAATACAATTTCACTGGTCACCATCCACCTGACTTCAAAAAATGTGGGAACTGAGAAAAGTGGAAACTCGGATGGCAAGGATACTGTTACATGTGGGCAGATTATAGGAGTGAATGATTATTTCACACAAATAAAGAAATACACAAGACCTTTATATGCCCCTTAACAACTATGAAACACTGTACATAAAAAAGAGGCAAGCTAAGAAAAATGCAAAAGAAATCAAATACACTCCTCATCTTCTTTTGAATTTCATTCCAAGTCATCGAGGTTTGAGTATCAAGTCCCAATATAAATGGCAAGAGAAACGGTGGCCCCCACCCCACTTCATCAGATGAATGAAGCGTTATCCTGAGTTGCAAGTACTCAGATATACGATTGGGTGCGAGATTGTAAAAAGTAAGGTCGGAGGGAGATTAATTTTTGAAAACTACAGATAATGATAATTACATTCTCAGCAGCGCTAATTCACAAAACAATTTTGATAACACAGACAATAGCTCAACCACCCGGCTCTCATAAGCCATTCTTGAGTTACTATACCAATAATTTAGGAACTTTCACCATTTTGTAACTAAGCTAAGTGCTACTGCCTCTGTAACTTTTCTGACTGATGTATGGAAAAGCACATGACTCTGACCTTTGGAGAATTTGTAAGTAAACTCTAAACGTGTTTACTAAACGTGGTCTTTTTCCTCTGCTGGGGGGAACGGGTAAGTTTGGAAAGAAACTTTTGAAGGGAACATTCTGGAATTTACTTGGTAGGGGATATTTAAAATGTCTAAGAGCCTATGTTTCCACACATTACTTTGCTGCATATTTTGTGACTTTAAACCTCTGCTAAGGTTGTCTCTCCAAAGAGTACTTGCCCCAAAATTGAATCTTGGCATTCAAGAATTCTCCTTTACACACACACATACACACTTGCACCAACACCTAGGACCCTGAAGAGTAGTTCTTGCAAGCCACACAGTGAACAACTGGCAAACTCCCTTGCCATGGGAGTATTGCATGACTTAGGGATCAGCAACCTTTTTCAGTCGTGGGGCGGTCCACCGTCCCTCAGACCATGTGGTGGGCCGGACTATTTTTTTGGGGGGGGAATGAACGAATTCCTGTGCCCCACAAATAACCCAGAGATGCATTTTAGATAAAAGGACACATTCTACTCATGTAAAAACATGCTGATTCCCGGACCGTCCGTGGGCCAGATTGAGAAGGCGATTGGGCCGGATCCGGCCTCCGGGCCTGAGGTTGCCTACCCCTGGCATGAGTCATACTTAGCCACCACCAGATTTAACCATTGCTGCAATCCTTCCTAACAGCTCTTATGTGGAATTTGCGGGGTTCCAGCTGCTTACCCCTTTGTCAAAGGTGGCAAAGAACTTGACGTAGGGCTGGAAGTGTTCCGCTGCCTCCTCAAATGCTTTGTAATCTGAGAAGCAGAAAGGAAGGAGAAGATTAGTTCCCATTTGGTCATCTTAAATGAAGATTAACACATGCACTGGCATCAGCTTCTGAAAGCTGGATCAAAAATAGCTCCCACGGTAGTCAGTCTAGAAACCAACCCTGCATTTCCACCCTTGCTGCTGCTGTGCTACGCAGCCTGGCCTGATTCTGCCATCACAGAGCCCCTCTTTCCTCACGGAATAAGTGGGAAAGAGGGGAAACACAAAAGCAAGCTAGTCTCATAATATGAAACGGGAGATGAGGTAAAATATCACTTTTCAAAAGCACAGAGAACCCTTTAAAATGAGATTTATTTGTCTATATTATTCTCGTTTAAAAACCACATGCATCCAGCTCCGAAGTTTAAGGAATCCATGTTGTGGATTTGCAAGAGCTCACATGCGTTTTCTCTCTCTAGCTTTTGCAGTGAATGGGAAAGTGAAAATATTATGTAGTTAGGAGAGGTTCATGGAGGTGGCAACCTAGCTGCATCTTGAACTGAAAAGTTTAATAATAATAATAATAATAATAATAATAATAATAATAATAATAATAATTTACTATTTATAGCCCGCCCATCTGGGCAGCTCCCAGCATAATATTAAAAACTTCACTAAACAGGGCTGCCCAGCTGTGGCTTGAACTGAAAAGTTAAATGCCTCAAGAGGGTGAGAGACGCTCTCCCGAAAAACATATCAAGGGGCACAAGGGGCTACTTATACAGAGGGGGTGGCTCTAATCACCCCAAATTAAGCTTGGAGACAAAGAATGGTTAAGGAAGTTCATGTGAGGACAGCCCCTGCCCTGCACTCTACCCCACATTCTTCAGGAGGACCCCATCCTTCTGGGATGTCTTCTTGAGGGATGCAGGAATCTGCGGAGGCAGGAGGGGATGAGAAACTTTCCTTCTGTGTGTAAGCCTGCACGCTTAGGATCTGCTCAGACTTTTGGATGTGCTGAGGATGGGAGCAAGGGCACCACCCACCCCCTTGCATTCCATCTCCACTGCACACATTTCGTGACCTCTTTCGGTTTTCCATTAACATGCTGAACAGAACACGGGAATTGCATCACAAGACCAATTCAGTAGCAAGGCGGACAGAGCTCCCTTAAGCAAGTCTGTCTATCTTGCTACAGAATTTGGATGGGAAACGTTGACCTTCTTAGACCCCTTCAGAATCCGCCAAGACCTACGAATCCCCCGACGAAACCTACGTTCTGAGTCTTCTCCTTTGAAGTAGCCAATGAGCTTGGTCTCTTCTTCCATGTGGTCAAAGGCCTGCAGCTCCAATTTGCTGTTGATGATCTCCACTGGGTCTTCCATCAGCTGCCATGAAGAAAGAATTTGGTTAAGAACAACTTATTAGCAATGTAAATGGGGTGCTTACTGCCTGATATGAAACAAAGGGTGGGTCTACAAACAGGGGGAAAACACGCTATAAATAAGTCAGAAATTAAATCATTATAACAAAAGGGGAAAAACACTATGGAAAATAACATAGGTGGGTTTTTTTGCTCTCCAGCACCATCTGGTGTTGCATTTTTGTAATGCATTCAAAATGCTGTTTTCTTTTACTAATGTAACTTTTGTAGTAAAAAGTGTCTCATCAAGTGGGACTATTTCTCTATATGCCATCTGGGATTATTCACTCGGCTCCATAGTATTGAGCACTGGCCAGATATTTTTGACTATAATGCCCATCTGTCTGGCCAGTTATGCTGGCTTGGAGTGATGGGCGTTATAGTCCAAAACAGATCAGGGAAGATTGCTGTATACAAACTAGGTGCTGAGGATACGGCTCTACAAGAGCTGATTCAATGGCATTGTCTGCATATTAAAATCTTCAGAATCAGCATTTAGGGAATATGTCAGAAATACCAGGTATTATTGCATCATAATCCTAAACAAGTTCACTCAGGAGTAACCCTGCATGGGCTAACTTTCTAGTGTTACAATTTGTGGCCATGCAGTCCCATCTAATGCACAACTATTCAAAAATAAGTCCCATGATATATAGTGAAGTTTACTCCCAATTAAATGCGCATAGGATTGCAGTCTTGGGTAGTGGCCATGCTTGGAAGAAAACAAGAGTTCAAAATTTCCACTTGAAGAGTATTGGAGAAAAAAGGAGAGAGCGTTGAGAACAGTCCTTTTTAGACAAAGCGTGTTTCCATTCGCAATTCATGGCTTATATATTCCATTTGCCCGGAGACCAAGAATAAGGTACCACATAAGTTGCAAAGAGCACTAACACCAATACATTATTTCAACTAGAAATGGGGGAGAATTTATTGGGCCACTTCTGCTTTGCTTTGTACTTACATCCAGGAGGAATTCAACCAAGACGTCTGCAACCATCTGCCCATCAAACTCGATGATGTGATCCTCCTTAAAGATGTACAGGCTCCCTTCTTCATCCAGACCTGGAGAAAGGGCATAGAGAGAGAGCAACGACTTTGCAGTTAGACTAAATGGGCTGGTGAGGTTCCTTCCAGCCCTGTGATTTTATAGCTGTAAAACTGGATTGTGTAGAAAAAGAGACTGCTAAAATGGTCACACTAGGTCTATTAAGAATCTGCTGTGTGATGTTAGCTGGAGACCATTCTGGAACGTGAACAGCCTTCCTTGGCTGGAGGTGCTGCCAGCAATATCTGTATCTGAAACAGAACAAAGGACAGTCGGGGCTCATCCACACTGCCATTTGTCCCACAATTTGTCCTATTTGTCCTGTGATTTCTAAGTTCTTTTCTTGTCCTGCTGCTCTGCCCCGCAAAATAAATCATAAGACAAACAAAAGTGTGGATGAGCCCTCAGTCCTGTTGGAAAGATTCAGATAGCATACTCTCCAATAGTTCCATTTTCTCCAGGGTCACAGTATACAGCAAATATTCCTTTTAACTGTTTAAATATTTCAGAGCGTTGCACTTAGTTCCTCCTGGTCCTTTCCCTCTTGCTAGACAATAAAACATCTCTGGGCAATATGAAGCTTTCTCGTTCTATCAGCACAAGGATTTCCACTTGTGCAATGAAACTGTCAGGAGCTTGTCCTACACTCGAGTAGGACCCTGGAAGAGACACATGCTCAACTGGCAGCCTTATCTCCCTCCCGATCGCTTGCCAATCAGCGGCTTTGTTTCAACACCCCCTTCCCTCTTTCAAAAAAAGAGAGCATGATCTGCTTTTCACGCCTGGGCAATTCGGCTCCAGGGACCACGCATTCGCTCCATAAGACACACAGACATTTCCCCTTACTTTTTAGGAAGAAAAAAGTGTGTCTTATGGAGCGAAAAATATGGTAATTTCTTACAGGTCCTACTCCAAGCCTTTTCAACAATCTCCGTCTTCTGCCTCCTCTCCATCACTTTCTGTTCCTCCTTGAGGCTTTGTCCCCTGCTATTGGCGGCTCTCACCTTTGAGTGTCATACCTGTTTTTAAGTACCCACACAGTCCTTTTAAACTACCACAGAAGTACAGCAGCTTTAATTTTACTCCAGCGTAGCCATGTCATTGTTGTCAAGGGCTGTTTCGTTCACCTGGTATCATTGGAACAATCTAGAGTGAAATTTGGGCAAGGGCCTCATTGCAGCCAGCCTGAGGCCAGGTGGCCGCTGCAGTGCATCGTGTTGGATCAGGGCCCTGGCAAGGGAAGCCTAGGCACTGGCCGTCATGTGTAAAAACCCAGCAGAACATTGGCTGCTCTGCGAATCGTACTTTGACTTTGGTCACTGGATATGTGACACTGGAATCCCCTCAACATTCACTCATGATTATCTTCAGCATTATAAACAGATCACACTTACCCAGCTTTTTGGCAAGTTTGGCATCTTTCTTGGAATCCACTAATGCAAAACCAATGCCTTTCTCTTCTAGGACCTGTGCAGCGAGCTGAAGGAAAACACAGACAAGGTTGTCAGTCCAAACTTCCTCAGGCCAGTATCCCACAGATAACATTTGATGGAGCAGAAGACAGAGCCAGCCATTTTGAGAGCCAGTGTGGTGTAGTGGTTAAGAGCGGTGGACTCGTAATCTGGGGAACCGGGTTCGCTTCCCCGCTCCTCCACCTGCAGCTGCTGGGTGACCTTGGGCCAGTCACCCTTCTCTGAAGTCTCTCAGCCCCACTCACCTCACGGAGGGTTTGTTGTGGGGGAGGAAGGGAAAGGAGAATGTGAGCCGCTTTGAGACTCCTTCGGGTGGTGATAAAGCGGAATATCCAATCCAAACTCTTCTTCTTCCCATTAAGCGAAGTGCAGCAGTTTCCTCAGGACACAGATATGCAAGAGGAGGCCTTCCAGCCGCCCCACTGCTTCCACCCCACCCCACCCCACTGCCACTCGTCCTCCCCACTCCTTGGGGGAACAGGGGGCAGCTCTGTCTCACATCAGGTGGCGAAACAGGATGGGCTGCCCCTGGTAGAAGACCCTCCAAGTGTCCCAATTTTCCAGGGACAGTCCCAGAGTTACAGAAACCGTCCTGGTTTCTGATTTGGCTCTGGAATGTTCCACTTTTCCTTAGGATGTCCCTATTTCCATCGGAGAAAGGTTTGAGGGTATGTTACGTGACCCCTGAGCCAAGGAGATAAGGAACTATACCACCTTTAGAAGACATCTGAAGGCAGCCCTATATAGAAAAGTTCTTTAATGTTTTATTATGTTTTTATATATTATATATTATGTTTTTATATATGTTGGAAGCCACCTAGAGTGGCTGGGGAAACCCAGTCAGATGGGCAGGGTATAATAATAATAATAACAATAATAATAATAGAATAGGACATGCCTATATTCATTGGAGAAGTGTTGGAGGGCATGTAGAAGTCCTAAGTACAGGGCAACGCAAGGGAGTGATTCCCTCACCTTTCAATTCTGATATACTCTTAGTGGCCTGACCAACTTGTCAGGGGTTACAGAGGGAAGGAGGGGCAACACCGGCTATGTTGAGAGGTCAGTTTTATTGGGCTTCTCTTCTCCTTCAGCTGTTTCCATTAAAGCTGCCCATTTATAAGAAGTCTGCAATTCCAAGAACTATTGCCTGAGTTTGCTTGCTTTCTTCTGTCCTCCTCATCCCTTTTCCATTGTGTCTTGCAGATGAAACCTGAGGGCAGAGACAGCCGGGCTTCTTATTGATCTTGCACGAGCTGCCCTGAGAGCCAGATGAAGAATGGGATAAACGTGCTTTCAGTATATAAGCAAATTGTTCTTGCTGTCAGATCTTTTTAGCCCTTTCCCCGTGGTCCTCATCATTCCCCTCTTTTCTGCATTTTCCCGTTTTGAGGCAAGGTGACACCCAAATTGCTCCAGACCCAGAACTGAGGGCTTATTGATGCTTTATAATAGTGTCCCTTTGATATTCTATACCCTGTTTTATATTTTCAACATCGTTCCCAGTGTTTTCTTGTGTTTGAGAGTTTTTGAGCAAATGCTACCGGAAAACTACCTAATTTGGTTCCAAGATCTCCAGTGAAGTTTTAATATAATGCGTGGAAATATCCAAATGATATCCAAAATAATGCCAGAGGTATTATTATGGTTTTATTAATTGACGAATCGCCTTTCATATAAGATTAAAGGTAATTTACAATCATGCAATAAAAACAGCTAAAGTAGCCTTTAAAACAATATAAATACACATTGAAAGCACCATTAAAATGTTTTTCTTATCCAGCAGGGGGAAAGCTCCAGGGCAAGAAAAACAGTGTTTGGACACAGACCTTGCCTGGAAAGAGCAGAAGAAAAGTAATATGCATAAGCCCACAGACAGATTTTAATCCACATTAAACTCCAACGTGGACAAGCCCTTACTCAGCATTTAAAAAGTGTTTCCAGAATTTAAAAAGTTAGACCTATATTATGAAGTTTGTTATGTATTCAGTGGTCTGTGTTTGCCTGAGCCTGAGTCTGGACTAAGGATTCTGAGCTCCTGTATTCTAATTCGATACATGATATTCAGTCACAGAACATTTCAGGATTTGGGCCTCTGCCATTGGCCCTTAAACTCTGAGTTGTGATTCGAAGCTTGGAAGTTCAGACAGCCAATCACGTTGGGAGTGGGAGTGGCCCAGGCCTTCAGAAATGTATTTAAGCAGTTGTTTTGCCTCTGTTGTCCAGTTCTGTTAGTTCAAAAATGGTTCTTGCTGTTATCACTGTGTCTTGCCTTGTGGGAACCCACCTATACTTCAAAACTGTAATTTTTACAACAGGTAAATCTACTAACTGCTCCTTGTTTTGTTGTAAACTCAAACCTCTTTTTTGCTCCTGCAATTGGAATCTGTTCTCTTGCTATTTCTCCTCCGTGAGGGTTAGGGATGCAGGTGGCGCTGTGGGTTAAACCACAGAGCCTAGGACTTGCCGATCAGGAGGTCAGCGGTTCGAATCCCCGCGACGGGGTGAGCTCCCGTTGCTCAGTCCCTGCTCCTGCCAACCTAGCAGTTCGAAAGTACCAAGTGCCAGTAGATAAATAGGTACCGCTCCGGCGGGAAGGTAAACGGTGTTTCTGTGTGCTGCTCTGGTTTGCCAGAAGAGGCTTAGTCATGCTGGCCACATGACCCAGAAGCTGTACGCCGGCTCCCTCGGCCAATAAAGCGAGATGAGCGTCGCAACCCCAGAGTCGGCCACGACTGGACCTAATGGTCAGGGGTCCCCTTTACCTTTACTGGCGTGCAAGGCAACTCAGCAGCCTGCAACTCCAGGCCCAAGAGCCTGGGAAGGCTTCTTCCTTTGGTGACACATGTACAACATATCCCCCCTTCAATGCATCAGCATTTGAACCTGGCAACTGGCCTTGCAAAATTGGCAAAGGGCCACACTTGCAGGCAGATAGGCCGATTTTTAAAATTCCGCCCACAATAAGCATAACACCCGGGAAGTCTGAGCATAAACTCAGGACTTGGGGCAGGTTGCTGTCTTAGCACATGCCAAGACACATTCCCAAAGTGGCAGCTCCCGGAAAGGGGTTTGCCTGACAGCTTGCTTTCACCTTCCCATTGTGTTCAAGTGACACACCTCTGCCTGGAATGGAAGCATTCAGGTCAGGCAATGAGGCAGAGGAGAAAAACAAAAGTCAAGCCCTGCTGAATTTCACCAGAAAGGCCTGTCTCTCTTTCGCTCCTCTGCTGTCCATCTGCTCCCTTGTTTGGCAACACTTGGTTTCAAGTGTTTTCCTTGCAATCGGTTAAAGAAAAAAAAGACATTTTGTCAACCAGAGCCAGGGCTTTTTTGGCCGTGGCCCCGATCTGGTGGAACGCTCTGTCACAAGAGACTGGGGCCCTGCGGGACTTGACATCTTTCCGCAGGGCCTGCAAGACAGAACTGTTCCACCAGACGTATTCCACCAGGCCTTTGGCCAGGGCACAGCCTGACTCCCTCCTTTGGCAATCCTCACAGAACTCTAGCCCAATGGTTGCCATTAATTTGACTCTGAATTGATTTTAGAATGAATTGATTTTAGAATGTATTTCAACTAATTGATTGTGATTTTAGGGAAACTGTGTTATTTTTACTGTTGTTAGCCGCTCTGAGCCCGGCTTTGGCTGGGGAGGGTGGGATATAAGTAAATTATTATTATTATTATTATTATTATTATTATTATTATTATTATTATTTGAAGAATTCAAATGCAACTGGGAGAACCTTTTTTTGCACCTTCTCAGAACTAGCTCAGCTACGCGCTACATACAATGAGCAAAACCACACTCTGCCATATATCCCTTTTATTTAATGCATGCGCAGGCATTTGGCCACTTGGAAATCTGCCGAGGGAGCCTGCCCTGTGCCCCTCTGCTCCCTGCTGCGGCTGGGAAGACCCAGAGTCACTTTCCCACTCACAAGACAGAGGAAGGACCAGGAAAGAGAGCCCTCTGCAGACTGAGCCTTCCCCTTGGTGTCTCTACAGGCAGCTCTGATAGGGAAGAAAGAAAGCCATGTTCCTGTGGGATAGCTCAGTCTGACACGAGACTCCTCCTAATCTCAGGCTCATGAGTTCGAGCCCCACTTTGGGCAAAAGATTCCTGCATTGCAGGCGTTGGACTAGATGACCCTTGTAATGCCTTCGACCTCTACTATTATACGATTCTTTTTTAAAAATAGTTTTTATTTGATTTTTACAAATTCATTCACACAAGTAATAACATTTGCACAAGACTTCCCTCCTCCCCTCTGTGGGTTCTTCAAGTAACTTTTTTAAAAACTGCATATTATAAGTCCATCTAATTTACAATCCTCCATTGTGTCCAAAATCCATGTTTCATTGCAAGAATTACGGTATTTAAAGCCTGCCAAAGAGTTCAAGTGTTTACAGTGGTCTTTCAAGTACAATACAGTGGTACCTCAGGTTACATACGCTTCAGGTTACATACGCTTCAGGTTACAGACTCCGCTAACCCAGAAATAGTGCTTCAGGTTAAGAACTTTGCTTCAGGATGAGAACAGAAATCGTGCTGCGGCGGCACGGCGGCAGTGGGAGGCCCATTAGCTAAAGTGGTGCTTCAGGTTAAGAACAGTTTCAGGTTAAGAATAGACCTCCAGAACAAATTAAGTTCTTAACCCAAGGTACCACTGTATATATTTGTCCCATTCTGTTTTGATCTTCCTGATTTCTGATTTTCGCGGTTAATCTTGCCATCTCTGCATAGTCCAATAATTTCATCTTCCAATCCGCCCTGGTAGCTATCTTGACATCTTTCCATCTCTGGGCAAGATACTATTATACAATTCTAGGATCCTCTGTCTCCAAAGAAAGATGCACGGATGATTATGGGGAATGTAGCTGTACAGGGTCTTCTCCTATGTCCAGGGCCGTCTTTACCCAGGGGTGCAAGGGGTGCAGGGCACCCAGCTGCCGAATTCTGGGGGGCACCAAATGTATACCTACTGTATCCTGGTCCCTCTTGATCGGCGGCAGTGAAAAGCAATGGAGTGAAAGTCCTTGCCCCCCTCCTCTGTCACTGTGTTACTCCGTAGCGTCAAATATTCCCGACGAGTCAGGATACCAAAGCAGTTTATTACACGTGAGCAATTTCCCCCTTAAAAAGGTCAACAATTTTGGGGCTCCAAAAAAAAGCTCAATAAAAGTTAATTTGGGGGCGTTGGGTGGATCTTTGCACCCCAGCGGCATATATGCTAAAGACGGCCCTGCCCATGTCCACCTTGTACTGAGCCCCTCACTCTATCAGATCCTTCTCTTTGGGATTACTGAAATGTCATACAATAGCATGGCTCTTGTGGAAGTGCAGCATGCCCTAAATCTTTGTTATAAATAGCCCAAGCCCAAGTGTGCTCTGAAAGCACCAGGAGGCTGAAGAAGATAACAAATGCCAGCTGGAAGCCTCTTGCGGGGGGGGGGGGTGTCCTACCACTAAATCTGCTCATGGCACTCACTGACAGCAGTTCAGGCTTTGGTTGTAATGTTAGAAGCAAGGGCTTTCCGAAGAGAATTGTGCTATTAATTTGCAGGCACAACTTGGAAGAGTGGTGTGGGCTATTTGCAAAATGGATTTTGAGCAGTCCGTTGGTGTGCTTTGAAGTCTCAGCAACTGGGAAAGGTGGCAATTGGTTAGCTTGGAAAGTTACGTGCATATCGCATGCAGTGGAATCTCTCCTTATGCGTTCTGACATGAAAATTAGGAATCGTGTGAGGAAAGGATATAAAACAGAATATGTGATTGGTTGTGCCTAACGCAGTGTCCGATGAAAGGATGATATCCTAAGTCCAGCAAAACATGCCTCTCCTGTATTGGTCTCTACAGACACAGCAGGCAATGCAACCTTCCAATAGTTTGACTTCATTCCCAAAGACCAACTCCTCCATTGTCTCCTGAGAACAATGGAATGTGCAATGAGATTAGGAGGTCAGTGGAAGATAGTTTATATTAAACTCTAGGTATCTGATGCACCACTCTGCCTGCGTCATATTGGTAGCATGATCCTATTCACGTTTACTCAAAAGTATGCCCTGCTGTGCTCACTGGAAAGACAGATCCTGAAGCTGAGGTGCCAATACTTTGGCTACCTCATAAAAAGAGAAGACTCCCTGGGAAAGACCCTGATGTTGGGAAAGATGGAGGGCACAAGGAGAAGGGAACACAGAGGACAAGATGGTGGGACAGTGTTCTCAAAGCTACCAGCATGAGTTTGACCAAACTGCAGGAGGCAGTGGAAGACAGGAGTGCCTGGCGTGCTCTGGTCCAGGGGGTCACAAAGAGTCGGACATGACTGAACGACTAAACAACAATGCCTGCTGAGTTTAATGGAACTGCGTCCTGCAACCATGTGCAAAAGATTGCAGCCCTAGCCAAAAATCCTGTACCAGTTGCATATGCCAGCGAGGAAACCGAAATTGGAAAGACTGCAGTCGCTGCAACTCATCCAATTTGTTTCTTTTACCAGACTTGTAACAGGGCATAGGAATAAGTTCTGGAGTTCAACATGGCCTCACCCTAGGTTCACAGGGCTGCAGGATGCCTTTCGCTTAAGGTCACTAAAATTAGGAACACCCAGCCCAGCTAAAAATATGACTTAGTAAGACTATATGAAACCTTTTGTGAGGCAGTGTGCAGATCAGCCCACCATTGTGTGTCCCAGATGCCTGTAAACTGAATTCCTGGAGCGTGAGCAGAGAAACCTCTCTCCTGTTGGTGAGGTAACTGCAGAAGATACTCTCCGAGGGAGATTTAACAAACACGTCTGCCTCCCTGGAAATGGGGGGAAAGTCAAAGATGTGCACCTCTCTCTCTCTCTCTCTCTCTCTCTCTCTCTCTCTCTCTCTCTCTCTCTCTCTCTCTCTCCCCCTCAACCCCTCACCCCATAACCTATCATCTCAAAACTGAGATGGGAAACTTATTCTATGTTGAAGGCCTTGGTGGGTAATCTGGTGGGGGCCACATACTGTGGGTGGGTGGGGCAGAAGCCAGCTGTGGGTCAGATCACAAATGGGTGAAGCCACTCCTTCCCTGTTTTTCTCTGCTTGCATTTTGTGCGCTGGGGAGGAAGAAAGGGATTTCTTTTCCTCTCCACCCAGTACAGGAACACACAACTTATGCACCCTCACTTACTTTTTGCCTTGCTCTTTCCAGGTGCAGATATGCACTTAAAAGAGCCACATCCAAGTGGGGGGGGGTTTTGTGGGGGGGTGGTAGTGGAGATGCCCCAGAGCTTCCCCTGCCAAAAACAAAAAGCAAAACACTCTTTAGCAATCAATCGGAGCAAACATCAATTTGAACTTTCTATGGATTGATGTTTGCTCCGAATGAGCGCTAAAGAGCAAGTTTTCATAGGGAAAGCTCTGGAGCAAAATAAAAGGGTGCTTGGACACAGAGCTTTGAAGTGCGGGTTGTGCCTGGAATTTGCAGAGGAAAGGCAAGTGTGGATGAGTCCTGACATGAAGGATGTCAGGGCAGAGTCAGTTTGTAGTCTGTACCCAGATTTGGTCAAAGGAATGAACTGAGGAAAGCTTTGCACTGCTCTTCACACCATTTGCCAAGAGCGGGTCAAATCAGAGTGATCTACACTGGCATCAGGGGCGGACGTCAGTAATCTTTTGTAATATGGCGCCCTGCGCTAGGTCAACATTTGGCACCCCCTAATGGATTTTCTCAATTATCAATCATCTCAATTTTGTGCCCCTTTGGCTCAGTGCCTTGTGCAGGTGAACCACACGCACCGTCCTAAATCTGGCACTGCTGGCATCTGGGTCAAGCTTGCTAGTGAGCCCAAGGAAATCTGTTCCCTCTGCCTTAGCACACCCTCATCCAACAGATGCTGGTCTTCCGCTCTCCTCAGTTGTTCTCATTATACCTGAAGTATACCTGAAGGAGTGTCTCCACCCCCCATCATTCAGCCCGGACACTGAGGTCCAGCTCTGAGGGCCTTCTGGTGGTTCCCTCCCTGTGAGAAGTGGAACCAGGAGAGGGCCTTTTCAGTAGTGGCACCCACAATGTGGAACACCCTCCCATCAGATGTCAAGGAAATAAACAACTATCTGACTTTTAGAAGACATCTGAAGGCAGCCCTGTTTAGGGAAGTTTTTAATGTTTAATGTTTTAGTAAAGGTAAAGGTACCCCTGCCCGTACGGGCCAGTCTTGACAGACTCTAGGGTTGTGCGCCCATCTCACTTAAGAGGCCGGGAGCCAGCGCTGTCCGCAGACACTTCCGGGTCACGTGGCCAGCGTGACAAAGCTGCTCTCGCGAGCCGGCACCAGCGCAGCACACGGAAATGCCGTTTACCTTCCAGCTATAAAGCGGTACCTATTTATCTACTTGCACTTAGGGGTGCTTTCGAACTGCTAGGTTGGCAGGCGCTGGGACCGAGCAACGGGAACGCACCCCGTTTAATGTTTTATTGTATTTTTAATTGGGAGCCACCCAGAGGGGCTGGAGTAACTCAGCCATATGGGCGGGGTATGATGATGATGATGATGATGATGTTGATGCCACAGACTGATTGCCAGGCCTAGCAAGACCTGTAATTGCACAAAGGCCACCCAAGAACCTGCTTCAAAAAAATAACAACACAATTCTCTCCCCGATGCTTTTTAACATCTTTATGCGCCCCCTTGCCCAGATTATCCGGAGCTTTGGGCTGGGCTGTCACCAATATGCTGATGACACTCAGCTCTATCTGCTGATGGATGGCCACACCGACTTGGCCCCGAACACACTGACCAGATGCTTGGAAGCTGTGGCTGGATGGTTTCGTGGGAGCCGATTGAAACTAAATCCTTCCAAGACAGAGGTCCTATGGCTGGGTCAGGATGGCATGGGTATGAGGGACCAACTCCCTTCTCTTGCGGGGGCCCAATTAGTGCCATTGCCTTCCGTTAAGAGTTTGGGTGTAATCCTTGACGCTCTCCCTCTCCAAGTTATAGCAACAGCCAAGGCGACATTTTCCCACCTTCGCCGCATCAAGCAGTTGGTCCCTTACCTTTCCCGCCCCGACCTGGCCACAGTGATCCAAGCGATGGTCATCTCCAGGCTTGACTACTGTAATTCACTCTACGCGGGGCTGCCCTTGAAGCTGTCCCAGAAACTCCAGCGGGTACAGAATGCTGCAGCGAGGCTCCTCACGGGGTCTCTGCCATGGGAGCATATTCACCCAGTGCTTTTCAAGCTGCACTGGCTCCCGGTGGAGTACAGGGTCAGATGTAAGGTGCTGCTTTTGACCTTTAAAGCCCTTCACGGCCTAGGACCCTCGTACCTACGGGACCGCCTCTCCTGGTATGCCCCATGGAGAGCCTCAAGGTCCATATATAGAAACACCCTAGTGGTCCCAGGCCCTAAGGAAGTTAGATTGGCTTCAACCAGAGCCAGGGCCTTTTCAGCACTGGCTCCGGCCTGGTGGAATGCTCTGCCTCATGAGACCAGGGCCCTGCAGGATCTGATTTCTGTAAGACAGAGTTGTTCCGCCTGGCCTTTGGCTTGGAGCCAATTTGATTCCCTCCCTCTCTTTTTTCTTTTCCTTCTCCTCCTGCGATGAGGCTACATTTTAATATTTTAATGTTCCATTATTTTAATGTTGTATTTTATTTTTGTTTTTAAGTTGTAATCATTCATCTTGTTTTTATTATTGCTTGTAAGCCGCTCTGAGCCCGGCCTTGGCTGGGGAGGGCGGGGTATAAATAAAAAATTATTATTATTATTATTATTATTGTTGTTGTTGTTGTTGTTGTTGTTGTTGTCTAAAGTAGCCTTGTGAGCCAAGAATGGAGCATCCCTTAGAATGGGACAGAGCTTTAAAGGGCAGGTTTTCGTTCAGAAAGCTCCAGAGCAAAAACAAGTGTGCGTCAGACTATGCCCGGGAACAGCAGAGGAAAGGTAAATGCGGATAAGTCCACAGTCTGTCTTTCGCTGGCTGAGAAGGCACCATGATTCCTTACCCCTGCTTTATGGAAACAATTTGCTACAATTCGTCAAACAAGTCTCGCCACTGCTAGCAACACTTTGGCACACTTAAGTCCCTTCGCCATAACTATTTCCGTGAACAAATTTCCCACCTCTCTCTGTGTTTCGGCCCCTGTCTCTGCTGCGTTTCTTGGCCTCCTATTTTTGCATATTGGGGCAAAAAGAGGCAAAGGGGAGGGGAGAGGATGCAGCTCATTTCTGGCATGCAAGCCTGCAAAGGCATCTGTGTGGACATGAAGGCAACATGCAGCCGTGGCAGGAAGATGACCTGGTTGCAGCAGGTGGGAGATGCTAAAAGTTGCCACTGTCAACATGAATTTGCTCTACCTCTAGGCTAGGAGAAGACTTCCTTCCTTCTCATATCATACAGTTGCCTTGCTTTGAGACACCCACAGAAGTTCACAAGACGCAGCACTAGGAGGAGGCCACAGTGGGGATTTTAGCTGGGAACAGGGCAATGTGGGACAGCTTCTCTGTAAGAAGGAGCTGTTGCATCTCTTTCTCCCAACTAATATTCTTAGCTTGGCAACTTCAGGAGAATCAGACTGCCAAAAGTTATCCCTCCACGATGCCTTGTAGTCCTTTACATGTTTTACAGTGGACGCTCGGGTTGCAAACATGATCTGTGCGGGAGGCCCATTCACAACCCACAGCGTTTGCAACCTGCAGCACCACGTCTGCGCACATGAGGGTTGCGATTTGGCACTTCTGCGCATGCACAAAGCGCGATTTAGCACTTCTGAGCATACGTGTCAGAGCTGCCCAAGGTCCCAGCTCACAGAGGACCAACGCCAGTTCTTGTTATATACAAAAGTCTTTGTTAAGGTTCAGTTTTGATTCCAAAGCCGCGGCGCGCAGCTCTACGTCTCAACCCTAGACCGCTGAAGCTCCGTCTGAATCTCCTCCCCCCAGACACCAGTTCAAGACCCTAGCCTTGCTCCACCTCCTCCTTTGCTCCTTTGCCTCCGCTCCTGAACCCCTGACAATACGCAAGTGCCAAAACCTGGAAGTAACCCATTCCGGTACTTCTGGGTTCTGCACAGTGCGCAACCCGAAAAGACGCAACCTGCAACATCAGTAACCCGAGGTAGGACTGTGCTTACTTATAGGATTCCTCTGGCAGCCAGTATAGCATTTTGTTTTGCTCCCTGATAGTGGAACCTTCTCACCACCAGAGCATTAAACACATTCTTGGCTCAGAAATAGGTTTTGACAATAAATAAACATGAACAGCAAACGGTGAAGAGATCTGAAAGCAGGCAGCAGAGAACAAACTGGCGTCTAGCACAGACTGAGGCTTTCTAAGTAATGGAATATTTTTTTCAGCTTGGTTTAGCAGAGGCTTGCTTGGGTCGGATTCCTGACGGGGGCAGAACAATGGCTTTGATACCGGAATGCAGATGGAAGAAACACTTGGATTAAACATAAGTGACTGGGAAATTCATTCCGAGAGTTTGGCTAGTGGATGAAAGCCTATCAAGCTTGCATTTGTGATCTTGTTGAATTGCTCTGATGTTCCCCACTTACTGCAACTCAGAGGCAGAGACCTTGCCCCACAGAAACATGGACAGCTTTGAGGAGGTTCATTGGCACAAACCTTCCAGACCGGAAAGGTTAAGATTTAGGTGCATGTCTGCACTCAAGCATATTTCAAAGGCCTCTTTAGAGGTCCCCAATTTGGTGTGTCCCGCGCCACCCCCCTGCCAAGGTGCTGAGTGTGACCATGACATGCAACCAACACTTACCTCCAGCACCATCTCAGTCATTTGAAAACGCCTCTGCGAAATTTTGTCGGATGCCACAGGCTCATGAAGTAGCACGCCGACCATGTCATACTTCTTGAAGGCCTGCTTGTAGTTTTTCTCGCTCAGGTCAATCACCCGATCTTTCCCATCGTAAGTAGGGAATTCCAGTCCTTCTTCTGCCCTGCAGCAAGTGAGCACGTAAAAAACTGCCAGGAGCCAGCAAGCTGTTTTCATCTCGGGGTGTTTCTTGTTTATCTTGGGGGAAGGAAGAGGAATTCCAGAGCCTGCGGAGGTCCAGCTCTCGGGGTGCCAGCTTGATCTGCTACCCTCCTGCCACCTCAGCTTCCCCTATGAATCCGTCTAGATAGATTGAGGTCACTGAGAAGCAAACTAGCAACCCTGGTTGGAAGACAAAGGCAAAAAGACAGACAGGAGAAGCTGGGAGACCAAACCCTGGATACCTTACATAGCTTGGCCCGGCTTCTGGGTCATTAAGAACTCCATTTTTAGGAAGCAGTTGTTTCGGGCTATAAATAGACCCTGCAATGAATAAAAAGGACAGATATGACACGATTGAGGGACTTCGCTGGCACTCTGCTTTGCCTCAGAGAGAGAAAGGGAATAGCGGAGAGGGGAGGAGGGGCAGGAATGTGCAGAGATGCCTCTACTGTACAGAAAATGCACATATCTCCCTTTGAGTTTCAGAAGGGGACAAGCAACTACATGGACTTTGTGGGTAACTGGCCTTAAAATACCTCCATTATTTATCGGGAGGCGATTAGGGGTTTTCCAAAGAGATGTTTTATTTTCTGCATTCTAATTTGCCTCCATGAAGGAGAATTCCCCTAGACATGTTTGGCTGCTGTTAGGTGCTCAACTAAATACAAACTTGGACTCTCCCTCTCCCTATGTTCTTATGAAGAAGAACCAAACCCCCAAAGTGATGCAACCAAGAGGATTTGTCGCACTCCCCACCCCCGCTTTTTTGTGGGACTGAACCAGAGAGACACATTTTAAGTCGCATGGGCCGCATTTGTTTATTACATTTCTAGCCTGCCTTTCCACACAACGGAGCTTAGGGTGGGTGCTTGTCCATAAACAGATCTATTTATTTCTAAGCTACACTGCTAGAAGCCCTGCCAGCTTTTGATTAAAATAACAATGCTATACAGACCCTCCAAGTGTCCCTATTTTCCAGGAGCAGTCCTGCATTTACAGAAGCCATCCCGGTTTCTGATTTGATCCCAGAATGTCCCGCTTTTCCTTAGGACTTTCCTATTTTCTTCAGAGAAATGTTGGCGGTTATGGAGTTATGTGACACACATACACACACAGCCGAGGAGATAAGTAACTATGGAACCTTTAGAAGACATCTGAAGGCAGCCCTGTATAGGGAAGTATTTTTTAATGTTTAATTATGTTTTTATATATGTTGGAAGCTGCCCAGAGTGGCTGGGACAACCAGGTTTCAGGCTGCAACTCAGATTTATCCCCTACCTGAAATGAAACACGCAGACCCCTGGCTAGGAGAGCACAGGAGTAGAGAAAAACATGCTAATCTTTCTCTGGTTGTAGATTCTGCCCCAAACAGCTAGATTTTGGTATTTTTCAAGGCACACAAATCTCCGCAAGACTTTAAAAGGTTTTGTTGAAACAAATCTCCATTTCTTGCATCTAGAAATTATGCCCCCCATCAGATGGGCTTGCTGAAAAACTGCTGCTTTTCATTTGATCTGAACAAAGCATTTCCAGGAGAAAAGTTATGGGCAGTTTTATTGACACACACTTTGTCACTTCACCCCCTGGTTCAAGATGATTCAAGTCACCAGGTGGTTAATCGGGGGGGGGGGGGGAGGGGGAGGGGAGGATGCAAAGAAGATGCAATTGCTTCTGTCTGTCACTAGATAGAGATGTTGCACAAAACATTTAGAGTTAACGGCTCAAGCTGAAGGGACCACAAAGTTTGTCACAGGGAAAGTTTATTCAGCTAAGGAGGGGTTTTGCAAAAATCAAATACGCAGCTTGAGAAAATCCATGGCATTTTTCAGCTACCTGGTGGTGAATTAGCCTCCGGGTTCTTCTGTCAGGTAGGTAATACAGTTGCTGTTCAACTCTGCTATATGAATAAATGCAATCCGCACTGAAATCTCATATTGCTACTACAATAATATATAAACACAGAAAGTTAAGGGTGTGCAAGATTATTTTTTCAATTTGGGATTACATTCATTATTGAAAACCCAATTTGTTTCATGTTTATATGTTAGAATCTCACTTACAACATTATTTGTTTGTATGTATGTATGTTTATTTATTTAATTTCTATACCTCCTTTCTGTGAAAATCACAGGGCGGTTTACAGCATAAAAACACAAAAATACTTATCATAATAACAAAAACAATACCCCCAGTTTAGATTTACTATAATCATTTATCATTTTTTCCATTTACCCCCCCCCCGCCCCACTTGTGTTTTTCCTGCTGTCTGCGGTGGGAACAGGCATTTTATTTTACCAAGGGGCATTTTGGGAGAAACAAAATGGTAGCCCCCCATTGCATCCATCGAAGGCAGATACAGCCACAGCCCGTGCTGCCATAGAAGGTAGGCCTCGCCTATTCACAAATGGGAACCCATTAATTTCCCTCTGTGTCAGCTTCTGTATGAATGGAAAATGAACTGAATGGGCCCTTCTTGATTCAATTGTCCTGAAATTTGTCCTGAAATGAGAGTAGACTCCTACAGGAAATTTGTTATAGTAGGTATCTCTGGGATGAATTCAACATCACTCTCTCCTGATCATTTCGTCAGCACAAGCATCTGAGCTTGTTAGATGCAACTATTTGCCTCTTCTCCCCCTGCACACTGTTCTGGGGAGTTGTCCCCCCCAGAGCCAATTATGGGAGCATGTGGGGGGAAAGGGCAAAGGCCCACTATGCAAGACAAAGTCCTTCTGTATGCCTTCTGCTGGTTGGACTCCTCAGGTGAATCCCCACCCTATATATTTTTTTTCCTTTTCAGGAAAAAAAATTTCACTGCTTCTGGCAAGTGGTCTGAGCTGATCAGCTCATGTCCCTAAAGCAATTTTAAAAGACAGCTGTGGAAATTAACAAGATCACCAATAATTAGAGTGCCAAAGTCATTTCTCCAATCAAAGGCAAATGTATGGGTCAAGCAATGTAAAAGAATATTGAAAACTAATGTTATGAGTTTGAGTGAAGATCTAGGAGCTCCTGATTCAAATCTATAAATTGCTATTGTCACGACCACCCAGGACGGGTCCCAGCTCACAAGAGACCTCACTCCGTTGCAGTTTATTTACAGGAAAAGTTTATTGAAGATTTCTGCTTCTCGTACAGTTCAGCATCGTGGCCGTACGTCTGTCACGTTAGACCGCTGAAGTCCCCTCTGACTCCTCCCCTCTTCCACACCAACTTAATAGCCTGGCTCTAGACCACCTCTTCCTCTCCTTTCTTTTCCGCAGGGTCTTCCTGCCCCCCTGGGTTCCCTCTCTCCGTGACTCGCCTGAGGCTGAATCCTCTGCCGCCTCTTCCCCCCTCCTTCTGGCTTTAGGGCCGGGCTCCTCCCCTGAGCTTTCTCCACTTCCGCGCGCCTCTACGTTTGAACTTGGCGCGCGTACGTTGCTGCTGACCTTTCTTTCGACCGCTACACCACCCCTTGTTCTGCTCTCCACCCTTTCCGGCTGAACACCTTGCTCCAACCCCCTTTCTCTGTTCTCTCCTAATCCTGCTCCCTCCGAGAGGCTGACGACTCCACCCCCTTTACTCCGTTCCGGCTGAGACGCCTCTTGCTGCGTCTGTCTTCCACTGGGCTCCTCTCCGCTTCTCCCTTCTCCTCCCTTTTGCTTGATTAAGGTAACCCCCTTTTGAGAATCCTCTGACTCGCTGCTCAGACTCGTGGATTCCCTCAGAATTCCGTCATCTTCTTCCTCATCCTTCTGCCCCTCCTCCCACTCGCTCTCCGTCTCCTCTGTCATCTCCTCCTCTCTCCCAGAAACCCTGACATCCATCCCCCCCTCGAAGCCCCCCCTTCCCCCCTCCCGCTCGCCGGGTGCAGGTTGAGGAAAACGTGGTTCTTCCGGGGTCGGTTCAGGATACAAGTTGTCCACTTCAACGTTCTCCTCTGTCATCTCCGTATATGTGTGTTCGAACTCGGGTTCCCCACCCACAGACCTCACAGTCTCTTCCTCCATCACTGCTTCTCCTGGCGCTGCCTGCCAAGGACCTACCATCCATCTCTGACTCCATGCCTCCCTTGGCTGATCCACCCACCAACAAGGGCCTGTCTCCTCCCCCCCCAGTCTCGGATCCCTGGTCGGGCTTGTTTCGGGCGTATGGCCCTCGGGTGAGGAGAAACCCTCGAACGTGCTGTCTGACAAAGTGGGCGTGAAAAGCCAATCATCAAAATACTCCTCGGGCATGGGCTTGTGCGGAAAAAGTGCATGGAACTCCTCCTTCAACAGGGGTTCGTCCAACGCGTAACCCGGCACCCAGCTATTGGCAGAGGCCGGAGTGCCTTCCCTGGCTAGAAAATATTCAACTCCCTCCTCCCCCCATCTCGAGTCCAGTATCTCTGTGACCTCGTTAAGAGGTTCTGGTCTTGGCGATTCCCCCCCCTCAGGCGCCCTCCTACGTGGCTCTGGGAGTGCTCCTGACTCTTGAAACCTGTGTGGGGTTTTGTAGGGAGTGAGCACCGACCTATGAAAGACCGGGTGCACCCTGGAACCCTCCGGAAGGGCTAGACGAAAAGCCACCGGATTGATCTTAGCCTCAACTTGATATGGCCCTAGCTGCCTGTGTCCTAACTTCTTCTTGGCCAATGACCTGGCCGGCATCGCGTGGGCTGCTAACCACACCCAGTCCCCAATCTGGATGTCCTCTCCCGCCCTCCTGTGCTTATCGGCCTGCACCTTATACGCCTGTTTTGCCAGCTCCAAATGTCTCCGCAGCTCCTCGTGCACCTCTTGCAACTCCGCTGCAAACTGGTCGGCATCTTGAGGCCCCCCCCCTCCTGGTGCCGCAAATCTCGGGAAGGTTCTGGGATGACGGCCATTGTTCGCGAAGAAAGGCGTCACCCCGGTGGATGCGTGTTTCGTGTTGTTGTAGGCGAATTCAGCCATCGGCAGATAGTCCACCCACGCCGCAGGTCGCTGGTTGGCGTAGCACCGCAGGTACTGCTGCATGATCGCGTTGACCCTCTCCGCTTGACCGTTGGTTTGTGGATGTCTCGCCGATGTCAGGTTGATTTTGACGTGCAAGATGCCCAGAAGCTTTCGCCAGAAAGTGGAAACAAACTGGCGCCCCCTGTCGGACAAGACGGACTGCGGAAGTCCATGCACTCTGAAGACGTGATCGATGAAGAGCTTTGCGGTCTGTTCTGCCGTCGCCACCTTGGCACAAGGGATGAAATGCGCCATCTTGGTGAACAAGTCCACCACCACTAACACCGCCGTCTTACCTCTGGAGCTGGGCAGGTCCGTAACAAAGTCCAACGCTACCCTCTCCCACGGTTGCTGCGGTGTCTCCAGCGGTTCTAGCAATCCCGCCTGCTTCTGGTGCACTGGTTTGGACCTCTGGCAGATATCACACCTGGCGACGTAGTCCGCCACCTCTCCTCTCATCTGGGGCCACCAAAAGTCTCTAGCCACCAACTCCATCGTCTTCTCTTTGCCGAAATGGCCTGCACTAGGGGCGTCATGCAATTGTTGCAGAACCTTGGCTCGAAGATCGTCGGTGGGCACGTAAAGGGCACCCTTACGAGTCAAAAGTCCATCTTGCAATTGGAACTCATCGTTGTCTCGCGACCCTCCGCGTAGCTCCTCCATCTTGGACTGTGCAAACCGATCCCTTTGCAACGCGCGTCGCACCGCGTCCAGGTCGACTGCGATGGTAGCGCACGTCCACGCCTGCGGTGCGAAAATGTGCTTTGCTGCGATTGGAGCTGCTTCCTCCAAGTATTGCGGCTTTCGGGACAGCGCGTCTGCAATAACATTGGAGTCTCCTGGGATGTATTCTATTTTGAAGTCGAAATCCGCAAAGAACTCCGCCCAGCGCATGTGTCGCTGGGTCTGTAACTTAGCCGTCCGCCAATACTCTAAGTTCTTGTGATCCGTGCGGACTTGCACCGTGTGCTTGGCTCCTATTAAGAAGTGTCGCCACGCTTTGAAAGCTGCATGAATGGCCAACAACTCCCTGTCCCATATGGTATAATTGCGCTCCGTCTTGCTGAGCTTCCGGGAGTAGAACGCACCCGGTCTCCAGTTGCCTTGTGAATCCTCTTGCAAAAGAACGGCCCCAACCGCTCTGTCTGACGCATCGGTCTCTACCCGCATGGGTCTGCCGGGATTCACGTGGAGCAGCTGCTCTTCGGAGGCGAAAAGACCTTTAAGCGTCCGGAAGGACCGCTCCGCTTGTTCGGTCCAGACGAACTTCTTCTTCTTGGAACTGAGGGTGTCAGTGATAGCCGCCGTCGCGTTCGCAAAACCTTTAATAAACTTGCGGTAAAAATTGGCAAAGCCGATGAACCTCTGGACCTCTTTCCGATTTCGAGGGCTTTTCCAGTCCAACAGCGCTTGAACCTTAGCCCTGTCCATGGCCAGTCCCTCGTCGGACAACTTGTAGCCAAGGAAATCAACCTCTCTGACATCAAACTGGCATTTTTCCAACTTGGCGTACAGCCTGTGGTCCTTCAGCCTCTGCAGGACCTCCCTCACGTCCTTATCGTGATCCTCCGGCGATTCCGAGAAAATCAGGATATCGTCGAGAAAGCAGACACACTTCTTGTAGAGGAGACCTGCTAGCACGTGGTGCATAAATGCTTGAAAAACGTGGCTGCCATTTTGGAGACCGAAAGGCATGACTCTGTATTCGTATGTGCCCAGAGGGGTGAACATGGCGGTCTTCCACTCATCTCCTTTCCGGATGCGGATGAGATTGTAAGCTCCACGTAGGTCCAGCTTGGTGAAAATCTTGCCCCTCCTGACGGTCGCTAAAAGGTCATCAATCTTGGGCATGGGGAAAGCTTTGGGCTTAGTCAAGCTGTTTATGAACCTGTAATCCACTATAAGCCTTTTTTGGGGCGTGTTTTTCTTCTTCACAAAGAACACAGGGCTGCCACCCGCTGCTTTAGATTCCTGGATGAAACCTCGCTTGAGGTTATGGTCTATGAACTCCCGAAGCTCTTGCATCTCGTCTTCCGACATGGAGTACAGCTTGGCAGCAGGCAGTTGCGCCCCTGGCACTAAATCAATCGCGCAGTCGTAAGGTCTGTGAGGCGGCAACTTGTCAGCTTCCTTCTCACAGAAAACCTCCAAGAAGTCCTGGTACTTGTGAGGCACTGTTTGCACCATACCCAGATGCAACTGCTGCTCGGCTTCTCCTCCCTGATCGGTCTGAAAGCAATGCTGAGCACAATACGATGAACAAAAGGTGATCTGCCGCTGGTACCACGCAACCGCGGGACTGTGCCTCTCCAGCCAACTCATGCCTAACACGATGGGTGTGTCCGATAAGTGGGTGACATTGAAACTAATAAGTTCTCGATGGTTGCCAATCTGCATCATCATGGGAGGGGTTTGCTGCACCACTTGCCCCCCCAGCAACTTCCTGCCGTCTACCGTGACCACGTTTAGAGGCGTCGTTGCAGGCAGAAGCGCCCTGTTGTGCTGCTTAACGAACTGCAGTCCCACGAAGTCGGCGTTGCTTCCCGAATCGATCGTTATTGGAACCTCGAGGAGTCTCCCATCAGGCAACTGGAGTGTTGCTGTGAGCAGAACTGCCGGTCTGGGAGGCAAAGGGTCCACGCTCTGCAGTGATGCTGGGGGCTTGTCTACAGATCCGCCTGGCTGAGCCCCAGTAGCTCTGCTTCCAGCCAGGCACTGTCGTTTCCCTGAAGCTGCTCCCCTGGTTGCACCTCTGCTGTTACAGTCGCCAGTGCTGCAGTGTGCTTCTGGAGCCTCTGGGGGCACTCTTTCGCCATATGGTGCGCACTGTCACAGATGTAACACTTCCTGGTTCCTCTAGGAGGCTTCGCTTTGGCTGCACCAGGGACAGGGCTCTGGGATGGCTTCTGAGCCCTAGCACCACCAATCTCCATTGGCTCCTCGCTGTCCTTCCCCATTGGCGAGGGGTGCGCACGGCTGAAATCCCTGTGCACAAAAGGGAGAGTCCTCGCTTGCGCACGCGCTTGGGGCCCGTCCTCCTCGTGCCACGGACGTCCCTCATGTCGAATTCCAATAGCTAAAGCCCGTTGCACCACGTCTTCTAGGGTCTGGGGTCTGTCCCCCCTAGCGATCTCATCCTTGATGGGGGGGCTCAATCCCTCCCAAAAAAGATCTCTGACCGGCTTACTGTCCTTTGGCCAATCTAAGGCGGTGAGCAATGCAAAAAATTTAGAGTGGTATTGGCGCACAGTCGCTTTCCCCTGCCTCAGCCCGTGCATTTGACGGCGCGCAATGTCCACATCCACAGAGGATTGAAAACAAGAATCCATCGCTTTGATGAACGCAGTTGAATTGCGACGGGCCGGTCCATCTTCGCGCCACAGATTGCGTAGCCAAGCCCTGGCCTCCCCATGCAGGTGCGAAACAATGAACCCCACTTTCTCCTCCTCATCTTTAAAATCGTGACGGAGTAAATGCAGTGCATATACGACGTCCGCTCTGAAATTGGGATAGTCTTGCAAGTTGCCATTAAAATGCGGAACCAGGGCACCCCCCCTCCGTCCAAGCGCAATGCCCTCCGCTCTGGAACCTGGGGCCCCCGCCCTGTCCGCGTGTTCCCACCTTGCCTGCAAATCCTGGCACGTCTTCTCCAAGTCGTCATTCTTCTTCTGCGAAGCAATGACTGCCGATGTGAGAGCGGTAACCTGATCCCGCAGTGCAACCAGCTGCTCCTCAGCGCTCATGGCTGCTCCCGTTCGTGAGCTTCGCAAAAAAAAAATTTTTGCTTTCAGAGAGGGGACTTACTGTCACGACCACCCAGGACGGGTCCCAGCTCACAAGAGACCTCACTCCGTTGCAGTTTATTTACAGGAAAAGTTTATTGAAGATTTCTGCTTCTCGTACAGTTCAGCATCGTGGCCGTACGTCTGTCACGTTAGACCGCTGAAGTCCCCTCTGACTCCTCCCCTCTTCCACACCAACTTAATAGCCTGGCTCTAGACCACCTCTTCCTCTCCTTTCTTTTCCGCAGGGTCTTCCTGCCCCCCTGGGTTCCCTCTCTCCGTGACTCGCCTGAGGCTGAATCCTCTGCCGCCTCTTCCCCCCTCCTTCTGGCTTTAGGGCCGGGCTCCTCCCCTGAGCTCTCTCCACTTCCGCGCGCCTCTACGTTTGAACTTGGCGCGCGTACGTTGCTGCTGACCTTTCTTTCGACCGCTACACCACCCCTTGTTCTGCTCTCCACCCTTTCCGGCTGAACACCTTGCTCCAACCCCCTTTCTCTGTTCTCTCCTAATCCTGCTCCCTCCGAGAGGCTGACGACTCCACCCCCTTTACTCCGTTCCGGCTGAGACGCCTCTTGCTGCGTCTGTCTTCCACTGGGCTCCTCTCCGCTTCTCCCTTCTCCTCCCTTTTGCTTGATTAAGGTAACCCCCTTTTGAGAATCCTCTGACTCGCTGCTCAGACTCGTGGATTCCCTCAGAATTCCGTCATCTTCTTCCTCATCCTTCTGCCCCTCCTCCCACTCGCTCTCCGTCTCCTCTGTCATCTCCTCCTCTCTCCCAGAAACCCTGACAGCTATGAACAGAGGAGGTGGCCTTTGGAAAGTCATTCTCTCAGTCTGAGCCCCCTCCTCATATTATTTCCCCTATATGGGGCAGCAGCAACAGCAACATTGACCTATCCTGCTTGTTGGTAAGGATCACTATGCTAATGTATCAGAAGTGCTTTGAACATTCCAAAGCACTGTGGAAATGCTTATTACTGATCTGATAATTCTTTTAGAAATAATTTACTGGATTCCCAGCTACTATCCCTGGAGCATTACTGAGAAATGTCTCGGGGCCTGGACCGTACCAAACACCTATTGCTCTCAAACCGTATACTTTGACATCCTTGCTTACACAGATAGCGTTTGTGTAAATGCTAAAGGGTTTTACAAGGAATCCATTTTGCTGCTCTTCAGCATGCAAATTCAACCATGAGGTTAAACAACAGATCAGGAACATAATTGCTCAGGTCGGCCTGACGTATTAATATTTTGACATTTTCCTGTCGCTAAAAATATTTTTGAAAGGGATCCCTATATAAATCAAATTTGCAGTTGCATTGGCCACAAGTCCTGAGAAGACAAGATTCAAGCATTGTCATCTGCATGAAGAAGCCCTTCGAAGAACATGAACTATCAGAGAGCAGTTCAGCTAACTGATACCAGCTGGGCCATTAACACATCACAATCAATGATATAAGAAGAATCCTTTGAAGACTAAAAGGCCATAATGTCCCTCTGTTCAGTTTCATTGGGGTGGCTGGGCAGAGAACTATTTTCCCGTGTATAATATTATATTTCCCCCCCAATTTTTTAAATTTAAAATTGGGGGTTGTCTTATACACGGAATGTTGCAATTAATTATTTCTTCATTTTGGGCTAAAAAAAATAGGGGTCGTCTTATACATGGGGGCATCTTATACACAGGAAAATACGGTAGCTAGGAACCTCAGGAGTGCCTTCCTGGATCAGATTAAAGGCCTATCTCGCTTAGCATCCAACCAAATGCCTCCAGAAAGCCCCACAACCCCACATAAGGGCAATAACCCTCCTGTGGTCTTGCTGCCTAGCAACCTGTAGTGCCATCATGGATATACAATTTAGCAGCCATGCAGCTAAGAGCAATGGATGATGTTGTTGTTTAGTGGTTTAGTCGTGTCCGCCTCTTCGTGACCCCCTGGACCAGAGCATGCCAGGCACTCCTGTCTTCCACTGCCTCCCGCAGTTTGGTCAAACTCTTGTTGGTAGCTTCGAGAACATTGTCCAACCATCTCGTCCTCTGTTGTCCCCTTCTCCTTGTGCCCTCCATTTTCCCCAACATCAGGGTCTTTTCCAGGGAGTCTTCTCTTCTCATGAAGTGGCCAAAGTATTGGAGCCTCAGCTTCAGGATCTGTCCTTCCAGTGAGCGCTCAGGGCTGATGGATAGACCTCATGAATTATCTGAAAAGCCATCTAAACCAGTGGCTGTCACCAAACCTGGCAGTGAATTCCATAAGTGAGCTATGCACAACATACTACTTTCTGAATCCTTGCAAGACACAGACTCTGTGGGTGAGGACTTCAGGAAGTTGATAAGTTGCCTGCCCTGGCTGATGTCACCCTCTCCCTGAAGGAGCAGGTTCATGATCTGGGGGCGCCCCTAAATCCAGCCCTGTTCCTGGAGGCCCCCATGTTTTCCATTGCTGGCTGTGCCTTTTACCAGCTTTGGCTGGCAAGACAGCTACAGCCATTCCTGGATTTGTATAGCTGGACCACAGTTTTCCTTGCAACCTCAGAGTTGGGTTACCGCTTTCTGTGGGGCTACTCTTGAGGTTGATACGGAGGCTGCAGCTGGTACAGAGCACAGCAGCTTGGGGGGCAAAGTGCCATTGTTTGTGGGATTTGCATTTGCTGCCAATCTGCTGCTGGCCAAGTTCAAGATTTTAGTACGGGCCTATAGGGCCCTGTGTAACTCAGGACTAGGTTACCCAAGAGATCAACCGATCCCTTATATACCCAGCAGGTCACTGCATTCTGCAGGAGAGCTTTTCCTTCAAGTCCCAGAATTTCAGCATTCCTGTTGCAATACAGCAGCCGCTTTCCTATCTCATCTTAATGGAAACAAAGGCATTTTTCTTTTGACCAGCTTTAACTTAACAGATGGTTGGAAAGGAAGCTCCTGCAGCCAATTGAATGGACTCCCGGAACAGATTACGGTAAATCTGAGAAGCAAGGTATGACTTTATTATTATTATTAGTGCTCCAGTCACTCTGGGTGACTTCCAACATAATAAAACGTTAAACATTAAAAAACTTCCCTATGCAGGGCTGCCTTCAGATGTCTTCTAAAGGTTGTACTTATCTCCTTGGCTCAGGGGTTGCATAACTCCATACCCTCCAACATTTCTCTGCTGAAAACAAGGACGTCCTAAGAAAAAGCGGGACATTCCCGGATCAAATCAGAAACCAGGTCAGCTTCTGTAAATCCAGGACACTTGGAGGGTCTGAAATATGCTTCAGGACAGGCTATTGTCCACAATGTCATGGGTACTAGTGTTCATCTGGGAAGAAGCTGGAACTGATCACATTTGGAGAGAAGGAAGGTAACCTGGATGAATAGTCTGTCCATCATTTCTGATATTATTCTTTTGGTTGGGCAAGTCCTCCTGATACAGCTCTGAATGTTTAACACACCCATCAAGAAATCATGTGAGTCCATAGTTTAGGACTTTCTCCAGCTAAGGTTCGATAAAAACAAGATGGTCTTGTTGTTTTTTGAGTTAGAGGGCTGAATAACATGAATGAAATTAATGGTTATTATTTGATATCAGAATAGAGAGGGCCCCTTAGGTAAATGTCTATTTTTTGTGTGCATCTTGTGTCTTCCTTTTGTACACGGGTGCATATGGCCACAATTTGTGTGTGGAGTGAAAGCAGGGCTGTTTCCCGGGTCCCCAGTGCTCAGGTCTCTGTTTGTGTACTGGGAGAGTTAATGAGAAGAGACTGCTATTCTTTCCCTCTGTTCCCCAATCCCATCTGTTCAAACAAAAGGCTGAAAGGGAGAGAGAGCGGAGACCCTGCTGGTCAAGAGGGGAGGGATAATAACACATATCCTTGGGCTACATTTCAGCACATGCAACCCTTTCAAGCTGTGCTGCAGCTTTTATCCAGGCAAGAGAAAGAACAACTTGTATACAGAGCATATTAAAAACACAAATAATAAAAAAATATGCACCAGACCTGGGACAAAGCATCATTCCTCTCCTTCCTCGCAGAAAGCTTGGGCAAGCAGCTGGGAGAGGAAAAGAGATGGACCGTTCGTGTCATACCACGCAGAAATATTGCACATGGAAAATCTGACCTCCAGACAGGGTATGCCTAAACCCTGGTGAGGTCAGTACACTGAAAGCAACTAAAATCTTGTGTTATACCGCCAGCCGATTTGCGGCTTGTTGAATTGTTGTGGTGGTGATACTGTCAGGATGCACAGCAGATCGCTGTCCCCAGGAGTTGACAATCCAAATGTCAACAGCAGGAGAGACAGCAAAGGGAGGAGACAGAGGCGTGTGACCAAGCGCCCTTACACACATAACACACCTTTCAGGTGTATCAGCAGCAAAGAACAAAGCTGGGGGCACCTGAAAAAATGACTAGCTCTCTTGTGAGCATGCATACCTGCACTGAGTTTAAGGACAAGGAAATATCTCAATCTGGGCTGCTCCCGGATCTGTCATTGTTGCTGGAGGCACAATGGACCTCAGCAGCAAGGAGCATCTTTTCCCCATTTCAGATCCTACTACACCATTCCTGAATAAATAGAGTTTAGCTGATGTGGTCCATACTCTAGTATGGCTGCAAGTTCTGGAAGACCTGCTCCCTGCCTTGCAGGCTTTTCCCCACCAGTCCTGGGAGGGCAGGATCCGGATTGACTCCAGCTATAGAAGCTGAGGCTGCTGAGAAGACCAGAGAACATCTTGGCAGACCCAGGTCATTGAGCCTGAGCTTCCACATCCGTCAACCTGCCATGAACCATAATTGGCACCACCAGCTTATATGCTTACTGTAGAATGTTAAAAGGTAAAGGACCGTTAGGTCCAGTCGTGGGCGACTCTGGGGTTGCGGCACTCATCTCGCTTTACTGGCCAAGGGAGTCGGCGTACAGCTTCTGGGTCATGTGGCCAGCATGATTTAGCTGCTTCTGGAGAACCAGAGCAGCACACAGAAATGCCGTTTACCTTCCTGCCAGAACGGTACCTATTTCTCTACTTGCACTTCATGCTTTTGAACTGCTAGGTTGGCAGGAGCAGGGACTGAGCAACGGGAGCTCACCCCCTTGCGGGGATTCGAACCGCCGACCTTCTGATCGGCAAGCCCTAGGCTCTGTGGTTTAACCCACAGCGCCTCTACCTTGAAATTGTGCTGTTTTAAATGTGCATCATATATTTGCCTTCCATTAGCAATGTTTTCTTTTGAAATGTAAAGATAATTGTTTTGGTTAACTTTGCTGCATTAAATGTACATTCTGAGCTCGTCCTTCTTTGTAATGTTTTGTTTTGAAATCTTTTGAGATAATATTTTAGTTTCCTGTTAATTATGTTGCTTTGAACGTATACTTAACATTGGACTTTCTTCTGCAATGTTTTATTCTGGATTGTTTTATTTGATGTTTTAATGTGCATTGTAAACCACTTTGCCATTTTTTCATTTAAAATATAAACCAGCATAGAATTGAAATTAATCATAAGAATAAGAATAGTAAGAGTAGATTATTGTTCTCCACTTTATTTGGGGCAGCCTTGGTTCAGAAGCTGTAGCTAGTGTAGAATAGGACAGTTGATGCAGTTTCCTCCCACATGACACAATAATAAAAATAATTTTATAATTTATACCCCTCCCATTTGGCTGGGTTGCCCCATATAATACCCAAGTTCAGGGGTCTGCAAGGTTTACCGGGCCAGATTACTTCCGCGGAGATCCTCCGTGGGCCAGACCCGCGCAGCACAACACCGGAAATCGGTGTCTGTGCATGTCTGTGGTGCCAAAAATTGCTTCTGTGCATGCTCAGATGCGCAGAAGCAATTTCCAGAGCCACGGAAGAGAGTCCCCATGCCGTGCTGTGGCTCGGTTCGGGGGCGACTCTTAGGCCGGTTAAACAGCCTCCGTGGGCCACTTCCAGCCCATGGCCCTTAGGTTGCCGACCCCTGCCCAAGTTGAAGGAGCTGCAGCTGAGCTAAGTTTAAAGTTTCAGAAACCTGATATTTTTCCTTAATTTGTGCCCACCATTTTCACCAATTCACCACAGATAGATTTGTCATTACAAAGCGAAACGGCCATGCTGAGGTTGATTTTTCCACGGGTGAAAGTACAACTGCAGCATCCTGCAGTGGAGACCTGAATGCAGAGTCAGGAGCCTGGGTTGGCAAACTAAAGTCCGTGGGCCAGATCAGGCCCAATTGCCTTCTGGATCCAGCCTATGGACGGTCCGGGAATCGCCGCATGGATCGCCAGCGTGTCTGTTCTTTCCCTCTCCCTCACACGGCAGCAGCGGTGCCTCCTCCCTCCCTCCTCCTGGCTTCTCCCTGCCCTGCCTAGAGGAGGAAGGGGGCTGGGCTTTGTTGGTGCCAGCAGCAGCAGCAGCGCTTGAGTGGCTGCCATTTTAAGCAGCCCCTCTCCGGAGCCCTTTTGCACGCCGCTCATTGTCCCGCTGCCACTGCCAGTCCCTACCACTTGCAAGACACAGGTAAGCAGCTACCGGGGCTTGTGGTGCTCTTGCCTCATTTATTTATTTTTCAAAATATAGCCTGGCCCCCCACAAGGTCTGAGGGACAGTGGACCAGCCCCCTACTGAAAAGGTTTGCTGATCCCTGGTCAGGAGAAATCTGCAGACTTCTTCCTTGGCAGGAAACTTAGCTAAGGGGAAGGGAGAGAGACTTCAAAGATGAGAGGTCCTAATATGAAGGGAAAGCCAGGACAACAGTATCAAGAAACTTGGAGAAAAACCTGAGTAGCTCACTTCTGATTTGGCTCGCAGGCAAAGCGTATCGTGACGTTTGTCACTCAGCACTGTGGAATAAGCCAGTGAATATGTGCTAGCGTAGGATTATTTGCATTGTTGCATCATAACCAGTGGATTGCTGCATAGACAAGATGAGTCAAGGCAATCAGTAGTGAAACTTTGCAGATAATCACATTGTTACACGCCGCCCCAATCTCTGAGCGGTGGGATATTCTACACTGTGTAAGATAAACAGATTTCAAAAAGTTACCTTTCAGAGGTGTGCTTATTAACATTTTAGGTATTACCTTAAAAATCCAAGTCCACACTATCCAGGTTATCCTATTTCAGATCTTTCCCCCATTTTCTTTTACCATATTGGCCTGAATATAAGCCTCACTCCCCCCTCCCAAAAAAATTCTGGCCGTGAAAAGTTAAAGTGTGGCTTAAATTCACGACCTTACGAAATTGGGCTTTTACGATATCACTGCTGAAACAGGCATAGAGTAAACCGGAACAGATGTGAGTGCCTGCACAATTTTGAGGGAGTGGCTTATTTTTGGGTATTGTCTTTTTTCTCTCTCCCCCCCCCCCTTGAATTTTTAAGGTGTGGCTTATATTCGGGTGTGGCTTATATTTGGGCCAATATGGTATATGTGAATTTCAGCAGAATGGACGATATCAGAAATTAATCTGTTTCTTAGATAAGGACTTAACATTACACTTGTGAGAGCCATGTCTGTCATACTGTAACGCTGCAGTTGTTACTGTTTGATTTGTTCATTTGTATTGGTGTTAGCAAGCACTGTCTCAGCGGCTGTAGTCTTTTTGTTAATATCAAATCTTAATTTAAAATATAAGTTAAAAGCAAAAGAAATCAGTATATTCTACTGAATATCCTCACTGGATTAGCACTAACCAGTATATTTTAAAATGTAGTGTTCTGATGGGGTATTTAGCTATTATTCACTCTATAACATGCCTAAATTGAATATATTGGCATAATTCAGGTTTTATTTTGATTCATTAATATAGTTACTTGGGTATATGAAATGATATAACCATATTTTAGCTGAAATGCATAATCTTTAGTTGAGACCAAATAGATGAGTTTAAAGCCCAGTAGAATTGCTTAACTGTAAATGCATTTGTTCCTATAGATGTCAAGAATGAGAGACCCAGGGCCAGTTTTGGTGAGAGATTATTTCATACTTTCAAAATAAATTTAGTAGGGGGAAGGCATTTGAGATCAGAGATAAACATTGCCGGACTGTGCCACAATATTTCCCACAGCTCAGCTGTCAACCATATAGATCTTTCTCTGCTGTTGTCAAACTATCTATTTCAAACCATTTAGTAGCAGCGGCTAATTCTGTGGCTTGATAATAGCTAATAATATTAGAAACTCCCAAACCTCCCTTGTCTGTTTTTCGATATAGATTTTTGTTTGCCGTTCTATACAGTTTGTCCATAAAGATGTATTTCATAATGCCATCCTGCTAACTTGCAATTTTCTATTCCCAATGGGAGCGTGCTTAATAAAAAAAATATTTTAGGTAAGGTGATCTTGATATCATTTTTATTCTGCCCAGCCAAGATAATGGCTTCATTTTTCCAGATATTTCTCCATTTCTGTTGCCATTTCTTTACAATTAGGTTCTTGTATTAGTTTTATTTCTGGATGTAACCATATCGCCAGAAACTTGATGCGAGTCTTACATCTGTCTGCCCTAATAAGTCTCCACATAGCCTAGCAGAAATATTGATCCCAAAATATTGTGACTTGGAGGTGAAAGTTAGTTCAGGCACATGAATCTGCCCTGTATTTTCCACTGTGAAGAGAGATGGAATGAATTTATCTAGCTTCTTTGCAATCTCCTTTTCCTCCTTTAGAATGTCATTGACTTCCTTGTCACACAAGATAGCAGGTGCACCAATGGCGTCCATAACTGCTCTACAACTAATGCGTTTAAATAATTTGTCGCTTTTGTCTTGATGTTTTTAGCAATGTGTTCCTCTCCCATCCTATCCCTGCCACATCCCTTTTTGAGGTTTGTGCAGGCTTCAGTTCTGCCAACTTAATTTCTGCTGGTGCAACCTGGCTCAGCCACAACTGCCCACTGGATCCAAACTTCCCCATTGTGGCAGATCTGGGGTTTAAATTGTGCAATAAATTGGTACATGGTCAAAGTTCCAGATTAATATAATTAACAGCACAACAAAAGGGTGTGAAGAAAGATACAGTCTTGTCCCTTTGGGATCCAGAACATTCTCTTACTCATCACACCCTCTCTGAACTGACCGCTTTTAAATAGCTTACTTTTGTCATCACGCCAAACCGCTTACTTGAACATCAACCCTGCTTTATGCAAGGACTCTTAATAGGAAGATGAAGGGAGAAGGGACTCCAAGAAGGGACTGCAGCATTGCTGCTGAGGCAAGGCCTCTTAGCGAAGGCATTAATGGCTTTTGGGAGGGCATGGCCCTGTGTCATTAATTGAATGCCTCCTAAAGTTATCATATTTGTTTTAAGTGTGCTTGCAGAACTCTGGGGATGCCACAATTAAAATAAGAAAAAGGTATCCTCATAAATACCATTGAGAAAAACCAGGTTGTAGGATTCCTAGTGTAGATCCTAATTTCTTCTTCAATTCGTAAGCACATTTGCAAACTAGGGAACTAGAATTTGAATGTTGTACATCTAAGTGGGCAGGGACCCTGCAGGCAATTTTCCTCAAGGCTCCCTCCACCCCGCCTCCTCCTGACATAATATATAAATCAGATGTGGGGCAGACACAGCTGCAACGGAGCAACCAGGAGCCTTAAAATGTCTTCCTGGCTGTTCCTCAAATCTGTCCCAAATGGATTGGCAGCTCCTGGCTGCAGCTCCCAAGCATAGCCGATCCCTGATCAAAGCCCTGCTGGGATCGGCTGCACTCTACAGTTTTCAAGTGAGGTTTGATGATAGCGCTGATCAACTGATCAGCAGTGTCTTCAACTTGGATCAGTCGGGATCTTCCTTCAACTCAAGCCAAGCTGCACAGGAAAAATAGGTTGCCTGGTGTCATGGTGATGCAAGTTGATTGATAGAGCCATCCACCTGTCAAACTGGCCTGTGGAGGGCGGGGGCAGAGCTAAGCATCTGACCCATTGCACTGAAAAGTCCCCCCACCCCACTTAGTTCAAGATACTGTAAAAAAATTGAAAATGCAAATGGTGATCTTCATCTTAGAAGAGGCATTTCTCATATTCAGTTAACTGGATGGCAATGTATTTTTGCAATGCATTTTAAAAATAATAAAGTGAGGGTTTTTGTTTTGTTTTTACAGTGCACTCTTCCAGACAAGGGAATATCCCCTTCTGGGTGATACCTACTGAAACATGCCAGCGTCATCTAAAATTAATAAATAAATCTGCTCTGAACTATTCAATTTAATTGATGGATCCATCAGTGAAAACGCACAAAATTGATTCGCCGTATTTATTTACATTATGTGACAGTTTAGATCATGGGTAGGCAACCTAAGGCCCGGGGGCCGTATCCGGCCCAATCACCTTCTAAATCTGGCGCGCGGACATTCCGGGAATCAGCGTGTTTTTACATGAGTAGAATGTGTGCTTTTATTTAAAATGCATCTCTGGGTTATTTGTGGGGCATAGGAATTCATCCCCCCCCATATAGTCCGGCCCCCCACAAGGTCTGAGGGACAGTGGACCGGCCCCCTCCTGAAAAAGTTTGCTGACCCCTGCTCAAATGCAGTGTGGAATAAATTGCTGTGTGGGTGCATGCTAGAATCCTTTGTTTCACCTCGTGGCTTTTTCTCCCTAAAGATGCTCAGGCCCTGTTCCCAGCCCCACTGCCCTTTACGTAGACCATTTTTCAAAACCTTCCTGGTGGTTTGTAAAGCATCACAGTTAAAGCAGAGAAGCACTCTCCAGACTCTTTCCTCGTTGTCCCATCTTGCACTTTGTGTGTTTTGGTTTTGGTTCTAAAGAGCTTTCCTCTCTCTTGCTGTCTAATTAGGATCTTGTATGCTGGTTAAGTATTGGCACAGTCTGCAGCGCAGCTGTGTCTATTTGATGGTCCTATTTTGGCCACTTCCGGGCACATTTGCCTGTTATTTGTAGTTGGCTTATTCAGTTCTCTAAAGTGTTGCATGCTGCATTCGTCTGGCCCATAATATACATACTTGCAGTGTTTGAAGTATGCTTTTAAGAATGCTTAAAATTGCCTGTTGGTTGTGTTTTGCTTTTCTTTAATTTATACTTTTAACTCCTGTTTTGGGAGGCGATATAAGAGCAGTTAAATTAACCCTTTACGTGTGAGCTAGTACCATTGAATTTAATAGGACTTATTTCAGGTTAGACATAGTGAGGATTGCTGCCTACGGTTGCCACTGGATCCAATAGAATTGGCTTGTTCATGTTGCTAATTTCTCATGACCAGCTCTTCTGTGTTGAACCACTCAAAACAAGTAAGCCCAGTTCTGTTAGGTGTGTATGTTTATCAAGAGTGACACTCAGAACACTTGGTGCTCTACCTACTGATATGTGTTCTGTTGCATCTGTCTTTGTTCTCTTACATGATTTAAATCTCCCCCCATTAAAACATTTCATTTCTGTCTTAACAGGAACCTATGGTGGCATTCATGATTCTCCTCGACTACAATTTATCTTCACAGTGGATGGATGGGATGGTACCTGCTCTTGGTGGGGTCACACTCCCTCACAAGGAGCAGGTGTGAAGCTTGAGGATACTCCTGGATCCTTGGCTGGTGCTTGAGGCTCAGGTGGCCTCAGTGTTGGCACGCCCCGGGCACCCACTGGCACAGGAGCAAGGCCTGCTCACGAGGAATGGTCTCAGAGATGCTGATGTGAGAGAGTATAGAATCATAGAATCATAGAGTTGGAAGAGACCACAAGGGCCATCGAGTCCAACCCCCTGCCAAGCAGGAAACACCATCAGAGCACTCCTGACATATGGTTGTCAAGCCTCTGCTTAAAGACCTCCAAAGAAGGAGACTCCACCACACTCCTTGGCAGCAAATTCCACTGTCAAACAGCTCTTACTGTCAGGAAGTTCTTTCTAAAGTTTAGGTGGAATCTTCTTTCTTGTAGTTTGGATCCATTGCTCTGTGTCCGCTTCTCTGGAGCAGCAGAAAACAACCTTTCTCCCTCCTCTATCTGACATCCTTTTATATATTTGAACATGGCTATCATATCACCCCTTAACTTCCCCTTCTCCAGGCTAAACATGCCCAGCTCCCTTAGCCGTTCCTCATAAGGCATCGTTTCCAGGCCTTTGACCATTTTGGTTGCCCTCCTCGGAACACGTTCCAGTTTGTCAGTGTCCTTCTTGAACTGTGGTGCTCTAGAGTTCTCTAATCATCATGCATTTAAAATATTCAGTAAATTTAGAAATCAAGGTTTGTCACTAACCCTGTAGACATCTTCATGGATATATATAACTAAAACACAGGATTGCATTCATTCCTAGATGTTATGTTGGCAATATCCAAGTCTGTATGTGCCCAGTACAATATGGGACCCAGGTGGCGCTGTGGTCTAAACCACTGAACCTCTTGGGCTTGCCGATCGGAAGGTCAGCGATTCGAATCCCCATGATGAAGTGAGCTCTCACTGCTCTGTCCCAGCTCCTGCCATCCTAGCGGTTCGAAAGCATGGCAGTGCAAGTAGATAAATAGGTACTGCTGTGGCAGGATGGTAAACGGCATTTCCATGTGCTCTTGCTTCCATCACAGTGTCCTGTTGTGCCAGAAGCGGTTTAGTCATGCTGGCCACATGACTCGGAAAGCTGTCTGTGGACAAATGCCAACTCCTTCGGCCTGAAAGCAAGATGAGCACTGCAACCCCACAGTCGCCTTTGATTGCACTTAACTTTCCAGGGCTGGGCGATATCTGGTTTTCAACATCATGATATATCACCAGCTAAACATTGTGCTATACTGATATACCACAATGTCTGAAATAAGGATGGAGCTATGCAAATGCATTTGCTGGCCTCATTGGTTTTCCTGCATAGTGATTTTTGCATAGCACACACACCATGATTCATGGTATATTGCCAGGTCAAAAACTGACTCTCAGATAAAAGGGTGAAATATCATTTTATAAAGGCAATAGTCTGATGCGTTTTAATGTTAATTTTCTTAGAAACACCACCACCCCCCACATTTTAAGGGCTTAAAAAAACCCCAAAAACCCCGAAGTATCACAGAAAGTCACCATTAGGCTGTGCATACAAGACTTGCCTGAATTTATGCTGGTGAACCCACAAGCTGATCACACAAAAAGGTGCCACTAAAAACTGTTTTCTTTTGCCATTTATCAGGGTCAGTCAGAAACGAATTCTTGCCTAGGTCAGATTTATTATTTAACAGGGCTTTTTTCTCAGTCGGAACTCGCCAGAACTTAGTTCTGACACCTCTCAGGTGGGTGCCATTGCCATTATGAGAGAACAAGGGAGGTGTTCATGGAGAGTTCTGGCACCTCTTTTTCTAGAAAAAATAGCACTGATATTTAGCCATCCAGCATAGATGTCACAAGTCTTAGAGCACCTCAACGGATTTATTACAGCATAAGCGTTCATGGACAAGATACAGAGATATTCAAAGGTGAAGGAAAGGAAGGTGCGGAGCTAACCTAATAGGTACCATTGAGTGCAGCTTTTGAATTTTCTTCTGTCTATATACTAATGATGTTTCTATTTCCGAGGACGCTCCCTGTTTTAGGGTGGAAAGCTGGCCAGGGACTGGAGTGACTCATGTTTTCATTCTCCCATCCGCACCGATAGGAAGCTTTTCTTCTCTGTCATGTGGCCTCCCCCTCCCCCTCCATCTCCCAAAGGAGGTGACAGACGGTCCTGTAATTTGGTTGCATGCGCTCGACTGAAGCAACACCTGCCTCCATCCCAAGGGGGCTCAGAGGGGCTCATCCCAAACCAGCCAAGAGCCAAAGACAAATCTGAAGCCCACATCCTGGGGAGGGGGAGAGAGGAGAAGGAGAGAGATCTATCCTGTTCTTAATGGAAGGAAATGCAGAAGGGGGCTTCCAGTTGACAGAGAATAAAAGAGCAAAGGGAAATGGGCCTGGTATTTAAACGACACATCCGTCGACACAAAAGGGTTATATTAATTGGGTACAGGGTTATACAGTTCGGCAAAGGAAGGAAGGCAGGAAGGCAGGAAAGAAGGAAGGAAGGAAGGAAGGAAGGAAGGAAGGAAGGAAGGAAGGAAGGAAGGAAGGGAGGAAGGGAGGGAGGGAGGGAGGGAGGGAGGGAGGGAGGGAGGGAGGGAGGGAGGGAGGGATAGGAAGATGCAAAACCTATTGAAGGGACAGTAAGAAACCTAGACTGTAATAGAGGAGATAATCTCAAATATCTATTCATAGAAATGCACTGGGGAAACCCCTTGTCAGGGTAGCTCCCAGATGAAACTCAACTGGCCCGTTTCTCCTCCATGTGAGCAGAAATAAGAAAAAGCCACCAAAGCCCATGGAAATGCTTTTCAGTATTTTCCCAAAGTATCCTAAGAACTTTGTTGAACCATTCATCCCTTCATGCCAACAAAGCCATACTTAAGAGGGGAAAGACTGGAGGCATGTCCTGTTTATGGGGCCCCCATCCCACTGCAGGAGAAACACTGCTTGACACCCAGGGCTCCCTAGTCAATAAAAATGGCAAGTTGTCACAGGCAAATCATGATAGACACTTTGGCAATAAAAATAAAATTAAAGGACAAAGTCCATTTATGTAACCCAAAATGCTGCTGTCCGTGGCTGACTTGTATTTTGACACATCTGATGCACTGGCATATGAAATCAAGTTCTGTCATATAGTACTGAATGTTTACGGTTTGAGTTTGGCAGGGGAGAGAGGTTGAAAATGATATGTTAAAACACACACACATATATATGATGACCTTTGACAAATGAGTAGTTTGGGATATGAGCAAAAGCTGAGCAGGGACCAGATATATTATGTCTCATACTGTAAGTTCTCAACCTACTTTTTCCAGAATGATTGTCTGTATCCAGCCTGAGCTGGGAGCCAGGAAGTCGCCCGTTCAAATCCTGCTTCAGTCACTAAGAAAGGTAAAGGACCCCTGACGGTTAAGTCCAGTCACAGAGTCTGGGGTTGCGGCGCTCATCTCGCTTTACAGGCCGAGGGAGCCAGCGTTTGTCTGCAGAGCTTTTCCTGGTCATGTGGCCAGCATGACTAAGCCGCTTCTGGCGCAACGGAACACTGAACCCAGAGCAGCACATGGAAACGCTGTTTACCTTCCTGCCGGAGTGGTACCTATTTATCTACTTGAATTTTTTGGGCGTGCTTTCGAACTGCTAGGTTGGCAGGAGCTGGGACCCAGCAACGGGAGCTCACCCCGTCATGGGGATTCGAACCGCCAACCTTCTGATTGGCAAGCCCAAGAGGCTCAGTGGTTTAGACCATAGCGCCACCTTACATAAGGCAAGATGAGTGGTGGTGTCCACTGACAGGCTCCCTCTCTTCCTATGTTTGCTTTGATGTTGCTTTGGAAGTTCTTGCTTCTGTTGGTTTTATATAACTGCTGCTTTGAAAAATGTGTTCAGTTTGTTACTTGCATTAGTATTCTTTCCTTCCTGAGTTAATTTTTTTACCACTGGCTGTGATGTTAGTTTCTCCTGTTGCCCAGTGGCTGCCATTTTATCTGAATAAAATGAGGCTCCAGTGCCTTGGTGGGGGGGGGGAGGGGAGAAATGATATCCTCCACATACAAAATGGCAGCCCATACTTGGCAGCAACCATTTTTGGTGGCATTTTTCATTTTATCTATTTGCTGTGCCTTGGAATGATGTAGCATCTAGCATATTGTGGGTACACAAAATAAATGGTAGTTGCCAGGAGAAAGCTGCCAGGGAGGCACTTTAGGCAGGCAAGGCTATTCACCCCTGATGGCACAAATGGGTATCAGTGGAAGTCCTGAATGGGATTCCCCTTCATATCATTCATGCTTTACATTTGTTTTGGAACGGTTGATAACTGACCAAGTGGACCCCATTCAGTAAAATTTTACATTTGATCTGGAGATGATGATGATAATAATAATAATAATAATAATAATAATAATAATAATAATAATAATATTTATACCCTATCCACCTGGCTGGGTTTCCCCATCCACTCTGGGCAGCTGCCAACAGAATATTAAAAACACAATAAAATGTCAAACATAAAAAACTTAAACAGGGTTGCCTTCAGATGTCTTCTAAAAGACAGATAGTTGCTTATTTCCTTGACATCTGATGGGAGGGCGTTCCACAGAGCAGGCGCCACCACCGAGAAGGCCCTCTGCCTGGTTCCCTGTAACCTCACTTCTCGCAGGGAGGGAGTTGACAGAAGGCCCTCGGATCTGGACCTCACAGTCTGGGCTGAACGATGGGGGTGGAGAGGCTCCTTCACGTATATAATGCAATGGTCACACTCCTAGTGAGTGACACAGAGAGAAATTTGTCCTCCTATAAGCTGCCAGTCTCTTGGGATAAGTATCCTTAGCAGGAGTCATCAACCCAGTGCCCAGGGGCACCACACCAACCACGATGGCCTTCACTGGTGCCCCTGGAGTCCCAGGCTGCAAACTTCCATGTTTTCCTGTTGCTGTTATTTTTTTAAAAGTCTCTAGCCCTCCAAGAAAGAAAGTTATAAAGCAAAATGTGCAGCTGCCCTTCCAAGCAACTTCTGTGAAATGAGCAAGCTTGGTCACTGCTGCCCCTCAGTGTTTTTAACCAATGAGTGAAGTCAGAACTGCAAATGTTAAGTGTGCAATAGGAATCCTTAGGGTCCAAAAGAGGGGCTGTTTTCCCCTCCGCTTTCTGTGATTTCCTGTTCTTTCAAGCCCCCATGGCAGCCATTTTGCAACCGCCACTCCAAGCAAAAAGATTGGCAACCCCTGCCTTACAAAATATAGGGGGTAGGCAGCTCAAGTGGTACTGATACATCTGGCTTCGTGACATCCACAATGCCATTTAGGATGTTGTAGCTCTCGTGTGCTTCTGTCCTGATAGGCATGGTTTTGAACTGCCCATCCGTTGCCCCATGGGACCCTATGCCATGCTGGCACAAATGCACCTCACGAGTATGCACAGGGTTGAAAGCACCATAAATCCATGGAAGGTCCCCAAAGACTTCATATGCAATGAGCCCCAAACCTAACCTAGTCACAACTCTACATTTTCACAACTGGGTCTATATCACTATAGCATACTGCTATTTTAATTTTTGACTTTTCATCCTAGTCTTTGGTGGCTTCGCACCAATTTACAGAACAAGAATTTGGCGGCAGCAAACCTACATTCGGCTGCCATTGCCTGAGCCCTTCGACTGTATCACTGCACTTATGCATGAAACCACTAACTTTGTCCTGCCAGATGTTTATTTATTATTTCGCCAACTTATATAGGCTGCTCGGTATGTATGAAAGTATCTCAGAGCCGTTTACAATCAGGAGACAAAGACTCTAAACGAACAAAGAGTCAAGGACACTAAAACATGGGAAATAAATGTGCGTATGCAGAGAACAAACAACCAAGAGATAAAAGCATCAAAAGAGATGGGGTGGGGAATCAAATACTCAAGATTACTCGTCAGGTCTTGAAAGGCCACCGTTGTGCTCCCGCTAACAAGGAAACCATGCAATTCAGTACCATTCACACATGCACTCAGAAACCAAGAAGTGGATTAAGTACACATCCCTTTTCCAAATCACAATCTGTATGTACTCAAAATAATACAGTAATAATAATAATAATACATAGTGTTGGTCTAGCAGGGAGATGCAAGCTCTGCAGGAGGGCAAAAACCTTTAGTGCAACCAACCAGAATCACACAAAACAGTGAGCAAACTCTCCTTAAAAAAAAATTAAAAATTTGAATGACTGAAAGAGAATGAGAGTGGCGCCATACTTTGTCCCTTAAAGGCTTAATTGATTTTATTATGGCATTGCTTTTGTGGACTGGAGCCTCTTTCAACAGATGCAAGAAGTGTCATCTTCAGCTGCCCGATGTAAACTCTATGACATATCTCTTGCATTTCCTCCTGGGGTCCTGTTTACATCCCCATAGCTCAACTGCTGGAGCATGAGACCCTTAATCTCAGGGTCGTGGGTTTGAGCCCATGTTGGGCAAAAGGTTCCTGCATTACAGAGCGTTGGACCAGGTGACACTGATGGCACCAACTCTATGACCCCCAACCACCACTGTATCCAAGAGGCATTATTGAGGCACAACACTAATAATCACTCACAGCATTGCATTAGTGGGCCATTTTCCAGAGAATGTTCTGTCTCGCTGACGGAGCTCCGGCCTGCCTGTGAGAGGCTCCAGGAAGACCCTGGTCTCAGATAGCAAAGTGGACTAAGTTCGTTACATTTCACAGGCACTTCATAAGTAATATGTTCCCTATGTGGAGATAGTCTCTATAGCAAAGAGAGGGGAAAGTGTATTTGAAGCACTGCATGGGATGGGAGCACAATGCTCAGTAGCCTGGTCCAAACAGATGAGGCAAAAGAAAAACAGAGCATATCATACATGACAATATACATGGGTTTTTTTCCTCCTGGCTTTCTGCTATATTATCCACCCTTAATCCCTTTTATTTCTGCCTTGATCTGCTCAGTTCATTGTTTGGAGGTTTCAAGTCAATAACACCATGAGATCCATCGAACATTTACTCAAAATTGAAATCCATTTGTTTTTAAATTCTTCATTCGATGAAAACATCCCTGTTTCTTTAAGAATTTGCAAGCCCCCGGGGATACGATTGTTTTCATCTCTCAATGCCTTCCCTGAGTTTCTAATTTCATGTTGTTCATAAATGTTGCTATTTATCCCAGAGAACTGAGTCACTAGGTGTATTCCTCGTAGAACGGAGGAGTTGGAAGGGACCCGGAAGGTCATTAGTCCAACTCTCTGCCCTGCCCTAGATTTAAAAATGAAAACACATTCACATGTGTGGGCGCATGCCTACATTGGCTTAATATTTTTTGCTATTTAATAACACTATAATCACAAGATCTTTAATGCTTGCTGGTGTTGTTAAACAGATTTAACTTTATTTTTTCCTTTTGTTCTAATATTGTGGGATATTTTGAATTGCTGCTGTCTTTGTACTTGTTATATGTCTGTATACATTATGTCTATGACAGACCACTATAGCAGAAAAGAGTTTGGTTTAGTAATATTTAGGCTACTATATACATTACCATTCTGTTTTGTGTACTCATATCCCCATCTGAAGGTGTGGTTTTTTTAATGTAGGGAAAATCTAACACATGAAATGGCCTTGAGGAGTTTTCCCCAGCGCAGTAGATTTGGGGCAGACAAAAGATTTGCACAGTGCAAGATGGAGTGGTGGTCATTAGCTTAGACACCTTTAACGGGAAAAGCGACAAATTCGCAGAGGACAGGCTATCAGGTTAGCCATGAACACTCAATGAAACCTCCACAAGCAGCAAACCTCTCGGCATCAGTTGCTGGTAGTAGTGGGGTCGGGCTGTGGCCTTCAGACCCTCTTCCTGACATGCCAGCTTCTGACCCCCAGATATAATAAATGCATCCACGAAAAATGATGACATACAAAACCAAACTAAGGCATACACACATACTGAGACGAATGAGATGTCATTTGATTTTCTTTTTTCTTCGAAGGAACAGAGATGTATTTACAGCAGTGTGACTAGTTCCTCTGCACTGGGCGCTGAGCCAAGGGGGGCATCGCAGGGTACCACAACTGTGGCGGAACAGAAGGCAAGAGGCAGGGGCTGCAAAAATTGGGCCTTGCTCAGGCCACCGCCAAAATTTGAAAGACCAAAGTCCACCCTGGAAGGAAACCATCTCTTGAGTTTCTGCTAGCCAACTGGTACAAACTCTCTTCCTGACCCTGAATCATCTAGTTGTTCTTTTAATAAACTTTCTCTTTCTTTATCACCTCCTGGGCTTCTTCCTTCTTTTCTGCTTCCAGTTATCTTCATCTCTTTCCACACTTGGATCACCACACCTCATTTCCCCGACATGCAAAATCCCTGCCAATTGATCTTCTACTCCTGCATTTGGTCTTCAATAAACTCTTCCTCCTAGCAGCACACTCTTGAAATTTCCTGTGACGTCCCCCATCTTCCTTTCTACCAGCCTGTTGGTCTTCAGACATCCCTTTTAAGCTACACAACTAACACACCTCGAGTTACTGCCCCGCTTCTTGAGTTGTTCTCTCACAACCCACTCCAGCTTTCCATCCTCTCTGCACATCTAAAATTACACTTTGTAAATTGCTTTCTTCTCTCACTCCTCTTGGCTCCCTTGCAACCTTTGATATGGCTGATCTCTCCACTTCAGTTGCTCCCCAGCTTTTGTTCTTAGTCCTTCACTTTGCACTCTTCCTCATAGTCATTTAGTCAGTTCATACTTTCCGCAGTTAATACTTCCTGCCCTTCTGGGTCTTCTAACAACTCCAGATGTCTTCCCTATGCTACTTTTTCCCTATATACCTGATCACCACCTCAATATGGGGGAAACAAACAAACAAATCCATGTCTTCCAATTTAAGTATTCCCTATGCTATTTTATTTCTCTCTCCATCAATATTCTCAATCCTCACTCTTTTCAACAGGCTGATCTTTGATTTCTCTCTTTTCTGTCCCTGAACTTGTTTTCAAGCTAACTTTTTCATTTGTTTTAAACTTATTGAAATCCCTTCCTCTCCCCCAGCGCCTTGCCCTACCAAAAACTGTAATTTATGGTATTTAACCATTTCATATGTAAAGTGCTTTTGTTTTCCCATTTCACTTCTTGAGCTCATCTCAGAGGCTGCATGTGGATCTAATTTTGCCTCTTCGCTTCGCTTCCTCCTCCTGTTTCAAAGTTCTTCTTTGCTTCTTCTTACCTTTAAAGGTAACCATGGACTTGGGACTTTTTCACTTTCTCTTTAGTTGCCTTCTCACTGCCCTTCTAATGCCTAGCAGGTAAAAATGGGAGGGCTTTGCTGGGCATTGCAATCCCCTAGCCCAGTGCTTTTCTTCTGGGGGGGGGGTGCAGGGGGACGCACACCCCTAAACATTTTGTGAATCTAGGTTTGGCCTCATTGAGGGGCAGTACAGTGGTACCTCGGGTTAAGAACTGAATTTGTTCTGGAGATCCGGTCTTAACCTGAAACTGTTCTTAACCTGAAGCACCACTTTAGCTAATGGGGCCTCCTGCTGCTGCTGCCCAATTTCTGTTCTCATCCTGAAGCAAAGTTCTTAACCCGAGGTGCTATTTCTGGGTTAGCAGAGTCTGTAACCTGAAGCGTATGTAACCCGAGGTACCACTGTATTTCAATATGAGTAGGAAAATGAGAATACCCCTAAGCATTTTTAGGGGGGGGAGCACTGCCCTAGCCCATGGCTTTGTACCACCCCAGCTCTACTCTGTTTATTTATAAGGTTTCCAGCAGATAGACAGCAGCCAAAGATAAAAATAAAAAGTCTGTCAGATCCACCAGTCTCGTCCCAGTGTGTGCCATCCTTCAAGCCTCTACTGCTCCTGAATTATAACACTCAACATTTCTATAATGCACTTTACATGCATTACCCCAGTAATCTTTACAGGCGCTTGTTAAACCTATTATCCCGACAGGGTTCTCCTAGGACAGGCTGCTGCCTCCTGGGACATCCCATCCCTCTCTTAGCCACGCTACAAGACCGGAAGAAAACTAGGGCTCTGCGGGTCACACGCAATGCCAAAGATGTCCAAATTCTTCTTGTTCAGCTGCCTGCGCACCATCCTCATGTGCTCAAGCATGTATGGTTTGGCTTGAGGATTTATGGCAATCTGCTCCTCCCCAAGATCCAGCTCAACACTCCCAGATTCTTACCAAACCCTTTAAAGCTCAAGCTGTTATGGCAGGTGCCTCCATGGACTCCATGTAATTTGAAGCCAGAGCAATGGCATCCCAGACTGTGGCTAAAGTCCTGGAACACTGATGCTGCCTCTAAAGTAAACCTTTCCACTGAAGCTTTTTCAGGCGGTCAGCTTTTTGGAGAAGCGGCGTTGAAAGATGTCCTTGCAGAATCAAAAGATAAGAGAAAAATCTTGCTGACCCAAAGAGATGACAAGCGCCCTACCAGGTGTTTCTTTTCCTACTCTTCTCACTTTCGTCCCTTTTGCTCCCAGAATAGGCAAAAGGACATCAGATTCAGACCTCAATTCTTTGAAGCAGCAGCAGTCAAGTGTCCCATTTTATTCTATCTAGTTTTCACTCTTTTGCGTTTTTCTCTACAGATCAAAGTTGCAATCTGACTTACCTGGGAGTAAGTCCCGTAAACTTCGTTGGACTTACTTCTCGGTAGACGTGCACACTACTGCACTGCAAAAGGGTATTAATAATAATCAGCAAGTAAGAGGACAATCTAATTTCCAAAGGATCATACATATATATATATATACAGTGGGAAGGAATAAACTATTTTATATGCATAATACTTATGCAGTACTATAGGGCTAGCCATCTAAACACAGACAAACAAGAGTGATTTCCTGTTTCTCTGTGCAGAGTGCAGTGGGACTATCTATTATAGAGGTTACTGCAAAAGTTCCACGCATTTCAGGTGCCTTAGAAGGGAGCTACTCTTAATGGATTGTACGCTTGGAATAGCTGATGTATTATTTTTGTTTCACCTTACGGGGAGAGGGAAACAAACCAAAATTAAAAACATTGGGGGGAAACCAGTTTTGCTTTATAATTTTATTTATATGCAAAACAGTGCACCATTCATGAGAGATATGAAAAACGCTTCCGATAGAAACCAGATTTTCTATTTTCACTACAAAATATTGCCTTATACAAAGCAACACACACACACCAAAAAACCCTGAAAAAGACTAAAATCTTTGGATAACAGATGGTTTTTTTTCTTTCTTTCTCTAAAACGTACTTTTGTTTTAAGAGATTCACAGCAAAAGAGCATGAAACATTTTCTGGTTGTCAACTTTTTTGGTTGTCATAAAGGAAAGTAGTCCTGTTTCTTCCCTTAAAAAGAACAAAACAAAAAAGTCTGTAAAAAACACACATAAATATACACACGCTCACAAAAAGACAGACGTACGGACAAACAAACAAACAAAAACTACTTCCCTTATAAATGGTTTGCAAAATACCTTTTAGACAGAATTACAAGTCAGAATAACCATACACATTAAAAAAACAAAAAACTTCAAGTGAAGTGCTAGTTTTGATTCCACACACAAAATAAATTTTCAAGGACAAAGTCTGAATATATAAAATACGCTTAGAAACAGGGGAAGTGGTCCAATAAACCCAGAGCAAAACGAAACCCACAATCTGGTTCCCAACAAACACTTCCAAAGTCAGACAATTATTCCACAGAAGAAGAAAATGTAAACACTTGACTATAGAAAACCAGTTGGCACAAAAGTCTTCAACGCAAAACCTTTACCACCCCCAAAATTTTAAAAATAATCTCGGGGGAAAATACTCTACTTCTGCTAACCCAAAATAAAAAATAAATAGTTACTTTTGAACTGCACTCCTGGATCACGTGTTTTAAGGTCGCAAGCAGTCGAGACTTTTTGGATCTAGAGAAAGGGGCACTTTGACAGTTCGGGGTCTTTTGTGGGTTTTGTTTCCTCCCGCCCCGCCCCCCCCCCAAGAAGATCTCCACTTTCTGCAATGGGAGCTGCCCGGTGGGTAGGGGGAAACTGGCACGCGGCAACCCACCCATGGGGACCCCCTCGGGTGGAGGGACCCGTTCCATTTCAAGTTTCTGTTAGGGCCCGATTCAGGAAAGCCCTTTAAGGCACGAGCTTAAAGCCAAGGGATCTCCCGCCAAGCTGCCGTCGGGATCTTAAACACTTTGCTGAATTGGGACCCTGCCGCGGAGCGGGGGAGTTGCTTCGGGGCGGGGATCAGAAGGAAGAGGCGCGCCCTCGGGGCGCAGGAAGCCGCGCGGAGCGCACGGTGCCCTTGGCTTCCAGTGCGGGCAGCGCCTCTGCAAAGCGCCGGGGGAGCCTGGGACGGGCCTTCGGGGGACCCCTACCGGCTTGCCACCGCCGTCAACCCCACCCCGGGCCCTGGGTTCCTTGCCCTCTCCGCCCCGCCCGGCGCCGCCCCTGGAGGGAGGCGCGCGCCTGTCCTACACGTCGAGGACGTGGTTGAGATAGGAGATGTAGCAGATGGCCAGGCGCAGGATCTCGATCTTGGAGAGCTTCTTGTCGGGCGGCAGCGTGGGCAGCAGCTTGCGCAGCTCGGCGAAGGCCAGGTTGAAGGCCTCGACGCGGATGCGCTCCCGGGTGGCGTGCGCCGAGCGGTACTTGGCGGTGGCGCGGCGCCGGCGGCGCTTCTCCTCGCGGCTCAGCGGCTGCTGAGGGTGCGGCCCCGGGCGACCCTCGCCGCCGCCTCCGCCTCCCGCCCCGTCGCCGTCGGGCGCCTCCAAGTCCGAGGCGCAGCAGCTGCGAAGCCCCTTGGCCTCCAGGGACTCCGGGTCCGACGGCGCCGACGACGGGTGGTCCGAGTCCAGCGCCTGGTCCGGGCTCAGCATCATCTGGCAAAGAGAGAAGGCACCGTCAGCAGCGACGCCCAGAAAGAGGACCGACAGCCCCTCACCCTCGACGGCAGCCTGGGGAGCCAAAGCGTCAACCAGGGTTTCTCAGACTTATGGAGAAGAAATACATTGGTAAGCAAAAAGAAGTAACTCTCAGCAGTGCTTGATTTAGAACACAGAACACAACTGCTTTATAATATAATTGCGGGGCGTCCAGAAAGTAGAAAGCGGCGCAGCTTCATAAGAACTTGAAGAACATTCCCAAAGTATCATTAGAAGCGAGCCTCTTGCATGTGCACCTAAAGTCTGTATACAAACTCGATGAGAGGCGTGAGCTTCCTCTTGCTGGACACTCTCATTTCTACTATGAGATGGTCCTCAGCATCTCTTGATGCTTTTGCCCTCATTTTGAGAACAGATCTATCCATATTCGGCAAATAAAATTCCTTTTGATACCATCCCATGCTACACTGAAATGTTCGAATGTTTATTTGATTGTCCTTGAATCTCCCGGCCCAACCAGTGTGGCGCGCCAACACCCCTGGAAAACCACGGGGTTAGCTCTCCTCTCACGGCGACTGGCCAAGCTTTGCAGGGCAAGCTTTGCATTGGAGGAATCCCGTTTCCATCAACTGCGGCTCCCAAGGAGCTGGAGAGGGACCAGGCAAAGAGACCCAGGAAGCTCTGGGCGAGGGCAGCTGGGAGGCAGAAGACTTAACGCGGGCATAGAAGTACTTCCAAGTGGGCGAAGCACTTCTCCATGCACAGCCCTTGCCATATTTGTTTGTTAAATTTGTAGAGCGCCCTTCATCCGAAGATCTCAGGGTGGATCACAATAGAAAAATACAAGATCAAATTACAAAGCGTGAAAAAACATGCCAAGAATTCTCCCCCTCCCCCTCGCACAAGTGCATTTAAAAGCATATAGGCTGTATATCAGCCCAAGGTTTGGTTGAAGAGGAATGTTTTTGCCTGGTGCCTAAAGGTGAACAGGGCACACTTCGGTAATTTTTCGTAATATGGCGCCAGGTGTGAAGCCGACATTTGGTGCCCCCAAATAGGTCTTCGCAATTATGGATCGTCTCAATCTTGTGCCCTCTTGGCTCGGCACCCTGTGCGGGAGAACCACCTGCGCCACCATAAATCTGGCGCTGAGCAAGGAAGGCGCCAGGCGAGCCTCCTTGGGTGGGCACTGCACAAACGAGGACCCACCTCAGATAAGGCCCGTTCTGGTGTTGCTACCAGGGGGTCTCAAATTTCAGCCGTACCCTGTGGGGTGCCAAAATTCAGCGCCCCTCACCGCCTCTCGCCTTCTATTCTACCTCCTGGTTGCGGCGCCACTGAGGACCCGCTAAATCTGCCTCTGTTGCCCCCCCCCCGGACCTCTCACAGAGGGGGCACACGAAGAAGGGCCTCCGATGGGGAGACCGGTATTGTTATCGCTACTCTTCCATTGTCTCCTGAGACAGACGGTGCCAACCAAGAGAACAGCATGTAGATATGGGCAGCGTTTTGGGCGGTGCAGAGTGCTGCCGCGTAACGACCCTCGAGCCATTCCAGGGGGCTGCCATGACCCCCGACTGGTCCATAGGCAGTTACAAACGGGGCGGGCGACGTGGGGGGGGGGATGCCTTGTCTAGGCCACCTATCTAAGTCCAAAGAAGAGGCCAGAGTCAGAGCTATGTCTCTTTAGCCACCGCGGCCGCGCTGTCCAAACTCCCAAAGAACTGACCATAGCGCACGCGCTCTCTGTCTCTCTCTCTTTCACGCACAAGCAATATTATTGTCGTTTGTACGTTGCTGTTCTTTTACAATTGCGTTTACATCACTATGCTATCGATACCGATCTGCCAGCACAACATTTTCAGCAATTCAGGCAACACATTGAGGGCGGGCAGGATGGAACCTTATCCAGCTTTTTGCTTATTAACATTATCATAGAATTCCATAGAATTGGAAGGGACCCCGAGGGTCATCCATTCTAACCCCCTGCAAGGCAGGAATCTCAAGGGGCCCGAACATTTCATAGACGGGAGGGCGGAGGAAAGGACAGAAAGCTTAAAGGAAGGGCTCTGCAGCCTCTTTTGCTGGACCTACTATGCAACAGGGCAGTTAATCGTTCTTATCTATTCTGATTTATACTTTGTCTTAATTTATTGCTGCGCGGGCACGCTCAAAAAAGCCCGCTGCTCCGTTTATGTTTCCTTTACAAAAGAAAAATAACAATAGCCTTAGCAATCCAAACCCAGCTCCCAAACAACGGAATCGACATTAAATGTGCGCTATCCTACAAAGGTTTATTCGGAAGTCATCGAAACTCGCTCCCACGTAAAGGGTATGTGAGAGTGACGCAAATAAGACTGGTTTTGTGTTCCCGCTTTCTAAGTCCAAATCCAAAAGTTACGTTGCCGTTGCTCAGGAGAGACCAGCTCTGAACTCAAAAGGCCGGCCCCGCTCCCAGGCTGAGCCTCGATTCCGACCTCGGTGTGAAATACAGAAAGTCGGACTATTTGGGGAGCTATTTGTGGTTTGTTGCGCCTCGCTAGCGGATGCCCCCGCCGTGAACGTCGAGGAATGTGGTTTTTAAGTCGGTGAGTTACTTAGGCATCGGAGAGAGGGCCCTCCTCTCCTGGCGAGAATCTCAGCTCCCGAAGGCGATCCGTTTTCGAGTCACCGCCTAACAATGGACCAGACAATGCAAGGGCCGAGATCAAGATTTCGACCGTCGGGAATAGTTGCAGCCTGGCGACGCGAGGATCCAACTACGCTAAAAACAGCGACCTTGAGGAGAAAGCGCCGGGTGTTGTTTTGGTTTAAGGTTTTCCTTGCACGCGTAGGAGCAGGCGGGGGGAGGGACTGCTCAAAGGAATGTTAACATGTTGCAAAGAAGGGGGCCTGTTTTGCAATCTGTGCCCCCCCCCCGCGGCAAATGCATATACCAGAACAATGTTGTAAACCGCCCTGTGACCTTCAGATGAAAGGCGGTATACAAATACGTATAATTCAGGGGCACTTAAACTCTCTCGGCTCCGGTAGATTTAGTTTGCTTAGCCGGTGAGCGAAGTGCGGGGCAACAATCAGGTGCACTTGCGAAGCTAAGCGGGGGCCGCTCCAATGGACCCCAAGCTGAGCTTCCGGCCTTGCAGGGGGTGGAGTAGATGGCCCTCGGCGCCCCTTTCCATCCCAAGACCCGTTAATGAGAGGCTGGAGGAGGAGGGAGAGCGGCCCCCAGCCAGGCCCCTCCTCCTCGAACCCACAAGTGGCTCCCCGCCCGGACACCTCGCTTGCCCGAGCGAGCGCCTTTCCGGAGCCGCCCTCGCTCGGGATCGGAGGATCCTGAAGGGCCCTCGCCACCCATCGCCCCGTCGGTTCTAGGATGCGCCTTTGCCTAGGGAATGAGCGCGCCTTGCCATCTGTCAGGGAGAACTTCCAGGGACACGCGGGCATCTCGGAAAACAATGCAGTGCCAAGCAGGAGAGAAGGACCCGGGGGACACTTGGGGGAGGGGAGGGGTCACTGCAAACGGGGGGGAGGGTGAAGTTCCTGAGAAGAGGAAGTAGCTGGAAAGGCGATGGGGAGGGGACAGGGTCCCTGAGGACGAGGACAAGCTTAAATTAAATTGTTTGTATTATTATTATTATTATTATTATTATTATTATTATTATTATTATTATTATTATTATTATTATTGCTGCCAAGGCTTTGCAAAGCTCAGTGTTTTCGTTTACCAAAAATGACACACCGCCCTAGGATCTGCGGTTAAAAGGCGGCATATAAATCGAAATCAGCATCATCTAAAAGGTCCCCTCCCGTTTAATGCCAGAGGAAATCATTATTATTACAAAGGTTTTAAAGGAGAGCGGTGGAAATAAATATCGGGGAGCGATGGGAAACAGCCTGCCCTGGAAACCTGGCGCTGCGTAGGATCTCCAAAGCCCACCGGTGTTATTTGGCAAACAATGAGCCAATTACGGAAGTGTTGCTTTTGTCCCCGGTTCCGGGGGCTGAACCTGGAGAAGATCTCGGGGACAGGGGAGGCGACGCGTTTCTCTCCGAAGTTGCTATCGGGTGTTTTTTTTAAAAAATATATAAAACAGGGGAAAATGCGTTTAAGATTTAAAAAAAAATATATTTAAAAATAAGAATACTAATATTCACAAGGAAATAATAGTCTAGCTGAAAAACAAACGAACAACGCGAATGGAAAATAATGTTTTTGGAACGTCGAGGGTCTGTATGGAATTTCCTGCGCTCCAGCCTTCGCGTTTGGAAGGCGGCTGGGCCGGGCTTCGGAGCCGAAGTTCTGCGCTGGAAGCCTCGTTTGCCCGAGCGAGCCTTGGATTTCGAAGGCGTTTATTTCTGCTTGCCAAGTAAATCTATATACTTAGGCTGGCGACTCGAGGGAAGGTGCCTCCCCGGAACGCGGGTCTTCAGAGCCCTTTTAAAAATCATCATCATCATCATCATTTTTGAATTTATCTTTAAGGCATCTTCTTACGCAAATCCCTACGGCCTAACCGAGCCATCGCCCTGTTTCCCGTTCCTGCCCAGCCAGCCTCACCTGGGGAACATTTTTTGAAAGGACTTTACCTTGCAGGAGCCTTGACGACACCCTTTCTTGCAACGCCTCCGACCCCCTTTTTTCCGCGCCTCAAATAAAATTCCAGAAGGGGTTCATCTTAGTCTTTGGACATGAAACAATACAAAAGGAGAAGGAGGGAGAGAGATGGAGGGGGGGGGAGTGATCCACATATGAAAAATAAATAATAAATAAATCCTATCGCTAGACTGGAATCGTTTTCATCGCCTCGCAGAAATGGAGGCAGAGAGCGCAACTGTCAACAAACGACAAATAAAATGCACTAGGGGAAAGAAAAAGCAAAACATCCGGACCGGGGGGGGGAGATGCGTGGGGGGGGGGGAACGACACCTCCGCAGGTCTCTAACCAGGTCTCTCTAACGCCAGAGGACGCTGAATTGTGGCTTGATGCTTCCAGTGGCGCTGATCAGCCGGCGCCTCCTGCCATAATCGGGGCGCGCAACAAAAGAGATGGAGCGCTAAGGAGGAAGGAGAGCGCGGTCCTCTCCGCGGGCGCGCAAGGCGACGGGCCCGACGGGGCTTTTGTTCAGACGACGCCTCTTGCTGCTCCTTCCTCCCTTCTCCGTCCTTGGCCCTTCCGCGGGAGGAAGGAGGGAGCCCAGGCCGGCTGCGGGGCCCCTGGCTGCCCATCAAGGTCTGGGGCGCATCGCTCCCGGGCTCCGGATGGAGGGACCCACCACGCAGCCAGGGCCCCCCGGAGCCGAGGGCCGGGCCTCTCCGGTAAGGGGGCTGGGGGTGGGCCGGGGGTGGAGAGATGCGCCGGGATCCCCTGCAGGTTCCGGTGGATTCTTGTCCCGGAGAAGCGGCGAGCTATAAAGGCGCAGGAGGGAGGAGGCGCCGGCATGCCCCCCCCAGCCGCGTCGAAGTTGCTACCCAATGGGCGATCCCATTGGACTGCCAGCGAGAGGCGCGTCGCTTAATTGGACTTGACATCTGTCACCGGGTGGGAGTTTCAGGGCCCCGAGATTGCCAGCCAGCTCGGAGGGCAGCATCCGCGGGAGAGGAGAGATGGAGATGCGCGAACCGAGGAGGATTCACACGTGCCCCTTCGGCTTCCGCTGGGCGCTCGCGTGTGTGGAGCTGCCACCGGCCTTGCTGCTAGAGCTGCCCAACCCCGCAGTCCAGCATCATCTGCAAGAAGAAGCAGAGCCCTCGCCACCCCTGACCTTAAGCACCTTCTTGTTGTTGTTTCAGGACGGGTCCCAGGGTCATCTAGTCCAACCCCTGCAGGAATGCAGGAATCACAGCTAAATA